>NW_024704778.1:129867-149867 GCF_018977255.1 Callorhinchus milii | reverse complement strand
ATGCGCTGTGTGTGTGTGTGTGTGTGAGTGTCTGTGTGTGTGTGTGTGTGTGAGTGTGAGTGTCTGTGTGTGTCTCTGTGTGAGTGTGAGTGTGTGTGTGGGGGGGAGTAAGGAAACTTACCCAACATTTCGCCCTGACCTGTCGCAGCCGGGAATCGAACCCGGGTCCTCTCGCCGGCTTGCGAGGTCGAGGGCTGTAACCCCTGAGCTCCAGGAACTCCGTGCGAGAAGCCTCACGGTGTCAGTAACCTTACCGTGTCTGTTCCGAAGGATACTGCGCATCTCCTCGTGGTCGCAGGGGTGAGTGCAGTCGAAAATGCTTTGTCCGATTAGCTCCAACTGTTGGAATAACGATCAATATTGACCATCGTTAACAGTAAATATTAATCACCGGGTCACGCCATCCAGCAGTTACCCCCAACGCGCACCCCTGGGCTGCCCCCAAACCTTGGCTCTTGCACCCTAACACTCTCCGGAGTTAGATGAGCAACAACCACAACTTGCCCTAACCCTAACCCTACCCTAATTTACGCAGTGCCCCCTCAAGTGGGGTAGGGTCCTGGAGTGCTGGACAGTGCCGGAGTCTGACCCTCGAGCCAGGGGAGGGGGAGGGAGAGGGCAAGGCGGAGGGATTGAGGGGGAGAGGGACAGAGTTTCGGGGGGGTGGTGGCTGAACGCCGATGGTGGTGCAGAGGGAGGGGACAAGGGAGGAACGAGGCTGGCCGGAGCCAACCAAGTGGAGGCAGCGGGCGGTGGAGTTGGGGGGGCAAGTAACCAGCCCGGAGTGAGGTAGAGAGAGGTAGTACCTGTGTTACAGGTGAGTGTTACCGCTTACCTGTGTCAGACCCAGATACTTGCTGACGTTCTCACACAGGAACACGATGTCTCCACTCTGGGACAACACCATGAAGAAGCCATCTAAGGCGGTCAACTGCTGTCCATCTGTGTCCTGGGCAGAACCCCCCGAGTCTCCTACAGGACAAAAGAGACAAGAGTTCCTGTAGCTCAGGGGGTGAGACGCCTCGCAAGCGAGCGAGAGGACTAGGTTCGATTCCCGGCCGGGAAGGGTCGGGGCGAAACATTGGGTAAGTTTCCTTACTCCACACACACACACACACACACCTCTATTTACCTAAATAATAATAATAATTTGGTCACTCAATCCATAACTGTTTGTGGGGCAGTCAGGCAGGGGAGCCTGGCAAGGAAGGAGAGGGGGGTGAGGGGGGCTTTACGGAGCCTCTCATGAGGCACGTGTGGCGATGCGGAGTGTAATTGCTGGCTCCTACCCGAGGAGATGAGGGTCCTTAGACGTAGGAAGCTGAGGGTCAGTCGCATTATGGTGGCCTTGTCCAGTTGGGAGCTGAGCCTGCGGGGGAGGGGCAGTTGACGGGCCAGTTCGAGGAACATCTGGGTCTCTTTGCCCCGACGACATCTGGCTGCGTCCCTGGACCTTTCCCGGCGCTGGTCTGTGCTGGGACTGTGGTTGTTCAGAGGGGGGGGAAAGGATTAATGCACGATAACAAGTCGATTCCTCCATCAAAGCCACTGTATCGATCCGATTCACTCATTGCATTGAACTTTATTAACTCGCCCGAAGCATTAATAACAACAACAATAGAATCATAGGATATTACAGCACAGGAGACGGCAATTTGGCCCATTTATTATTATTCTTGTTATCGATTATTATAATAATTATCATGAATAAAAATCATTGCCTTTGATACAGCGCCTTATCACGTCTTCGAGAGATCTCAAAGCACAGGAGATTTTGTGACTTTTGTGGGCAAAACGCGGCGGCCGATTGCGGACAGTGTCCCACAAACAGGCGAGGATTGAGTGACCACGTTAGACCCCTCCCCTCGCATCCCACAGCCCCTGTAGCTCAGGGGTTAGACCCCTCGCCCCCCACCCCACAGCCCCTGTAGCTCAGGGGTCAGACCCCTCCCTCACACCCCACCCCACAGCCCCTGTAGCTCAGGGTTAGACCCCTCGCCCCCACACCCCCACAGCCCCTGTAGCTCAGGGGGTTAGACCCCTCGCCCCCCCTCGCACCCCACAGCCCCTGTAGCTCAGGGGTTAGACCCCTCGCCCCCCACCCCACAGCCCCTGTAGCTCAGGGGTTAGACCCCTTGGCTCGCAAGCGAGAGGACCCGGGTTCGATTCCCAGCCGGGCAGGTCAGGGCAAAACTTTGGGCAAGTTTCCTTACTCCCCCCCTCCCCACCCACACACCCACACACACACACACACGGAGACACACACCCCACACCCCCACCCCCACACACACACCCCCCCACACACACACACACATGCCTGTGTTTACCAGTAGGAACCCACTTGTTAGTCGATTGGCGGATGGCTTTTCTGTGAGTAGTAATCCCTTCAAAAGAATAAATAAATAATACCGTGGTCACTCAATCCGCGACTGTTCGTGGGGACGTCGCCGGGCGCAATCGGCTGCCGCGCACAAAACACGCAGTCACTACACTTTACGGTGTATCCCGCGAAGCGTTTTGAGACGTCTCGAAAACGTGATCAGGCGCTCGCGTCAAGAGTTGAGACAGAACCAATTTCTCTTACCTTTCCTCGTCTGCCTCTCTGATCATTTCACTTCCCCGGCCCCCCACCACACCCCCGGCACCCCCCCCCCCCCCAAAAAATAATAAAATTAATCAATAACGCAGGCGTAGATGGAGGAAAAACTTCGGAATCTTCTGAACTTTTTGGGGGAGGGGAGATCGACCGGGGGGAGAAGTCGCCCGGGACCCTATTCTGCGCGACGGGGGCTACCGAAGTCAACGTTGTCGCAGTTGTTGTAATCGCAGCGAAGCTTTTGAAGCGTGCGTGTGCGTGGGAAGCACGGCCGAGGTCCAGATTACGGCACCAAGGACGGGGACTACATTTATTTAATCCAGATGTGCTGTTCCTTTAATATAATGGAATATGTTGTGGATTTAGTGACAGCTCATTAATCACACGGAGTGACAAGCGAAGCAATTACCCGCTCCTCCCACACAAGGCAGAAATTCCTGAGGTTATTCCACCGGGTCTTAATGTCTGCCTGGACTTTGATCGCCCGCCTGTTGATCCTCGCGAATGTTTTTTCTTTCCTTTTTGGGGGTGGTGGGGGGGGGGTGGGGGAGGTCAGCCGGGTGTCTGACACGCACACGCACGCGGAAACCCGTCACCGTGACCGGTCGGGTGTCTGACACACACACACATGGACACCCGTCACCGTGACCGGTCGGGTGTCTGACACACACACACACGGACACCCGTCACCGTGACCGGTCGGGTGTCTGACACACACGGACACCCGTCACCGTGACCGGTCGGGTGTCTGACACACACGGACACCGTCACCGTGACCGGCCCGCGTGTCTGACACACACACACACGGACACCCGTCACCGTGACCAGCCGCGTGTCTGACACACACACACACGGACACCCGTCACCGTTTGCTTAAGAGTCTCCAAACCCGACTGAGAATTCCCCACATCGCCCCCACACCCGGGAACCCCAGAGATCGGTTGTCGGGATGGGATGCGCTCTCTCTCTCTCTCTCTCTGGAGGGACGCCCCCTGATTACCTAATTCCGGAGAGTATTAGGCGCAGGTTGGGCGAGTGGGGTGGGGGGGAGCCCAGAGTGTGCGTTGGGGGTAACCGCTGGGGTCTGACCGGCTAAACCCACACACACCTCGGCCATCGAGAGAGAGAGAGAGAGAGAGCGAGAGAGCGAGAGAGATCTTTCCCCCTTTCCCAGACGGGGAGGATGAGTCAGTAATATTCCCAATACAAGAATTATTATTATTATATTATTATTATCTGTTGCGTTTTCCTTGGTTGGTAAGAACTCAGTAATGAAACTTGCCTGAGGTTTCGCCCCCTGACCCTGACCCTGTGCCGCCCGGGAATCGAACCCGGGTCCTCTGGCTCGCGAGGGGGAGGGGGATGGGGGGTCGAAACCCCTGAGCTGCCGGGAATCCACTTACCGACTGCCGTGCGGATCTCTGCGAGGCTCCTCACGAGGGCCTGAGGGTCTCCGTGAGTCCTTGCTCCGAGGTTGGTTCCACCCACCCGCCTCCGCAGCCGGGCGAGGGGCGGCAGAGGTTCCCGGGGAGGACCGCTCTCCGCCTCACGTTCCCTGCGGAAAGAGGTTGCGCCGGCGGCCCCTGTCTGGTCACCGCCGGCTCCCCTCGACTCCCCCCTCCGGCCTCCTGCTCGGGCCCTCGTGGCCCCCCCTCTCCGCCGTCGCGCCCGGTGTGGATTGGCGGATGGCTCCCACGCAAACACCTCATCGCGACTTCCAGCCGTCCCAAAGCGCTGCCCCGGGACACGCTGTCGAGCGCCGGGAGCAGACTGTGGAGCGCGAAGTGCGGTGACTGTGTTGTCCTTCTCGCGGGCGAGAGGCGGCGGCCGATTGGGTGCACGCGCGCGTGTGTGCGCGTGTGCGCGGGGCGTACGTGCCCGCGTGTGCGTGTGTGTGCGTGTGGCGAGGGAGGAAACTTGCCCGATGTTTCGCCCCGACACGCCCGGCCAGGAATTCATCAGGAAGGGTTGCTCGGAGTTCACCGCTGCCGGGACCTCAACTCCTCACCCCGACCCTCCCAGTGGCTAATTGCCAGGGTTTGGCAGTAGCCCAGGCGTTTATCTGCCTCTGAAGTCGCTGAGCGCCGGTTCGAGCCTCTGCGAGTGCCGCCGGGTCTAATTGAGGGCTCCTTATGTGCAGAATACCATGACAGGAACACCCACTGTGTTGACATTAGCATTGCCAACCCAACCTTCAACCATTTATACAGCGTCTTATCTAATCCCATTCCCTGCTCTCTCTCTCCCCCTCTCTCCCCCTCTCTCTCGCGCTCTCTCTCTCTCTCCATCGTGTCTCCCCACCCCAACTGGAGCTCTCTCCTCTAACCCCCAATTCCCTGCTCTCTCTCTCTCTCTCTCTCTCTCTCTCTCTCTCCCCCCACCCTGTGCTCGCTCCCCCGCTTCCTACTCTAACCCCATTTGTATTGAATCCTGCAGCTCAGGGGGGTTAGACCCCTCGCCTCGCAAGCGAGAGGACCCGGGTTGGATTCCCGGGCGGGGTCAGGGTCAGGACGAAACCTTGGGCAAGTTTCCTTACCCCCCCCCCCACACACAGATACACACACACACACACGCACACCCACACACACGCGCCTGTGTCCCCGGCAGTCAGCAGGAACCCGCTCGTCAGGCGATCGGCCGATCGCTTTCCGGGGGTAATAATGCCTTCAAAAGAATAATAATAATAATAATAATAATTTGGTGGCTTCGACCCCACGGCTGTTTGTGGGGACGTCGCCGGGCGCGCTCGGCCGCCGCGTTCTGCCCGCAAAAGACGCGCGGTCCCCAATGTATACCCGGGAAGCGCTTTGAGACGTGATGAGGCGCCGTATCGAACGCGGGGATGATGGTGATGATTATTATTGTGTATTATTATGATTATTGGCATCGTACGGGGTGAAGCAGGGGAGAGGCAGACAAAGCAGAGACACACAGCTAAGGAACTCGCAAACCTACCGTGCTTTCAGCTCGAGGTGAAGGGGTTTCATCTTTCCACCTTGCCCTCCGAAGGCAGAAGTAATCCTCGAGAGAGAGAGAGAGAGAGAGGGGGAGAGAGAGAGAGAGAGAGAGAGAGATGCGAGTCAATAAAATGTCTGTCCAAAGGGTTAAGGAACGGGTTTGGATTGCAAGTGTCAGCGTCAGAATCCAGATCCCAATGTCTCGCTCTCCTTACGCCTCTCGGCTCTCCGTCTGGTGCGTTGGGGCTGTTGGCTGAATAGTTTCCCAAAAGTTGTCAGGTTTCTCGTGATTTATGGTCGCCCATTTCCTGTGCCTGTTGCTCTCGACGAGGGAGAGAGAGAGAGAGAGAGAGAGAGAGAGAGAGACGGAGAGAGCGCAGAGAGAGAGAGATTGAGAGGGTCCTTTCATTTGGCTTTTGAAGGAATTAATGACACGATAATAATAATGATTATCGTAATCTTGGCATTTGATACAGCGCCTTATCACGTCTTATCGAGACGTCTCGAAGCGCTTCACGGGACATAATGTAAAGTGTAGTGACTGTGTGTTTCGGGACTCTCTCCCCCACCCCTCCCGCATAGAGGCTGTGGATTATGGTTGTGGATCCATTCACATTGTCCAGACTCAGGGGGAGAGATGTTTGTGAGGTCCGGGTGTCAGGGGATATGGGGCCAAAGGGGGGTGATTGGACTTGAGGTACAGATCAGCCGTAGAATGGCAGAACAGGCTCGAGGGGCTGAATGGCCTCCTCCTGTTCCGATGTAGTGGTGAGAGCGCTCACCTCTAGCGAGAGCGAGAGGTCCCGGGTTTGATTCTCAGGCGGGTCAGGTCAGGGCGAAACATTGGGCAAGTTTCCTTACTGCCCCCCCACACACACACCGACACACACACCAACACACAGACACACACAGACACACACAGACACACACACAGAGACACACACACCTGTGTTTCCCGGCAGTCAGCAGGAACGCGCTTCGCAAAACGAAACGCACAGTCACTAGACTCGGCAGCGTGTCCCGTGAAGCGCTTTGAGACGCCTCGAAGACGCGATGAGGCGCCGGGTCAGACGCAGAGATTATTACTATTAATATTATTGTTATTACGATGACTGGAGGGGGCAGTAGAGTGTAGGACGCCCGAGGTATTTGGAGTGTAATAGAATGACTCGTTTCCCTTCCGGCAACTTGAACTGAACGTAGACACATTTTTTGGGGGTGGGGGTGTGGGGGGCAGGGTGGGGTGGGGGTGGGGTGTTAAGTTGTATGAAATAAACGGAGAAAAACAAACTTAATCTGAGAGTCCTGGGAAAAATTGGGTGGAAAGGGCCCCTCGAGGCTGATTTTTTTTTCCCCCAACGACGAAGCAAAAACAAATAGAGAATTTGGTAGAATTTTAGACAACGCAGGGAATTTCGAAGGGAGTTATTACTCCCCCCCCCCATGGAAAAGGCACTCTTACCCCAACTAAGCCTACTCCCCCGCTCTCTCCCCAACTAGGCCCACTCCCCCCGCTTTTACCCCAACTAGTCCCCAACTCCCCCGCTCTTACCACAACTAGTCCCCAACTCCCCCGCTCTTACCCCAACTAGTCCCCAACTCCCCCGCTCTTACCACAACTAGGCCCACTCCCTACGCTCTTACCCCAATTAGCCCCACTCCCCCCCTCTCTCCCCATAGCCCTGCAAACTTGTCCTCCCCAAATATCTCTCCACTTCTCTCTTGAAAGTTCCTATGGAGTCGGTTCCCACCGACTGCTCTCAGGCAATGGATTCCCAGATCCCAGCGACTTCTCTCCGTGAAATCTCCTCCGAACAGCAACGCATGACATTTACGCAGCGACCAACTTTCCCGTCGGGAGAGAGAGAGAGAGAGGGGGGGAGAGGGAGGGATAGAGAGAGGAAGGGAGAGAGGGGGAGAGAGGGAGGGGGAGAGAGAGAGAAGGAGAGTGGGAGGGAGGGAGGGAGGGGGATAGAGAGAGAGAGAGAGAGAGAGGGAGAGAGAGGGAGGGGGAGAGAGAGAGAGGGAGAGAGGGGGATACAGAGAGAGGGAGGGGGAGAGAGAGAGAGGGAGAGTGGGAGGACATCCCAAGGTGCTTGGACGTGAGCTGAACAGGAGTTGGAGTCTGGAGAGGGGGGGGGGGGGCAGAGGGCAGAGAGATGGGGTTGGGAGGGTGACCCCAACACGGTTGGTCAAAGAAGAGGGTCTTGGAAGGAGGGGAGGGAGGGAGAGGGAGGGAGGGAGGGAGGGAGAGAGAGGGAGGGAGAGGGAGTGACACATGGCCTCGGAACAGAAGGAACAGAAGCTGAAAGGGGTTTCCATTATTGTGTGTCTGACAGGACTTATATAACTGCTTTGGGTCTCGGATTTCGACGCTGCATTAGCCGAGTAACTCAATCCTCCGGACACACAAACAGAGAGGCAGATCGCAGGCCGTGTCGAGCTCCGTCAAACAGCAGCGAGAGGCGCCTTAACCCGTTCATGGCCGAGAACGAACCTCCTCGGGGAACGAGGGGACCCGGGTTCGATTCCCGGCCGGGCAGAAAAGCAGGGGGTGGGGGCGGGTGGGGGGGGGGGTGGTCAGGGTCGGGGCGAAAGCTTAGGCGAGTTTCCTCACTCTCCCCCCACACGCACACGCACACACGATCCCTTAGTAATTTGGTCGACCAACCCACGACTGGTCGTGGGGACGTCGCTGGGCGCAATTGGCTGCCCACAAAATACGCAGTCACTACACTGCACTGCACGGGAAGCGCTTCGAGAGACGTCTCAAAAAGAGAGGGGTGGGGGGAGGGAGGAAGGAAAGAAGGAAAGTTAAATCCTAATAATTTGGTCACCTCAATCCACGGCTGTTTGTGGGCGCAATCGGCTGCCGCGCGTCGCCCACAAAGCACACACAGTCACTACACTCGGCAGCGCGTCTCGCAAAGGGCTTTGAGACGTCTCGATGTGATAATGGAAGCATTATAAGGCGCTGTATGTAATGGAAGCATTATTATTATTATTATCACTATTATTATCACTATTATTACTATTATTATTAAGTGTAGTGACCGTATATTTTGTTCTGTCCAATCTGTACGATTCCTGGGAGAAAAATATGGGCGCGTCCAAAATCATCTTCGGGGCGGTTTGGGTTTGGATCTTATCTTGGGTCTGTTTTTGTCCGGAGGAACATGGTATCTCGTCCGTAAACAGGAAGGAGGGATTTTGACTGTAAACAGAGGCGTTCAATTTCCTCGGCCGCCCAGAACTCGCATCGATGGTTCAATCCAAGCGTTTCCCCCCAAAAGCCATCTCGCCCCACAACAGACGGCCCCTGGCGAGCGAGAGGACCCGGGTTTGACCCCCCACCCCCACCCCCGGTCAGCCAGAGACGTAATAAATCCTTAATTGGCAGCCAATTAGGTTTCAAACGGGGCTGGTTTTAAAGGGGGGGGTTGAGGGGGCAGAGAAGCCTTGGGGTGGGGGTGGGCGTGGGGTTGGGGGGGGGGGGTTCGTGTCCGCAGGTTTTGTTGGAAGGTGGCAGGGCAAAAGGAAGTTCTCCGAAAGCTTTCGCAGGTCAGCGGTTGGACCTCAGCTCCAGTGTTGTGGGCCAATTCCCGGGCAAAACACTTGAGGAAAGATGTCCAGGTCCTCGGAGAGAGGAGCAGAGGAGATTGACCGGGATGGTACCCGGGGGCTGAGGGACCTCCGTTAGGCGGAGACCACCAGAGAAACTAGGACTGTTCTCCCGAGAGCAGGAAACAGAAACACACTCGCTAGTAACCCCCGTCACTTCAAGCCACGACTGTTGGTGGGGGACGTCGCCGGGCGCAAGCGGCTGCCGCGTTTCTCCCGCAATAAAACGCGGTCACTGCGCTCGCCGGGGGGGCTATTTATCGAAGGGCTTTTGAGGCGTCTCGAAGGCGCGATAAGGCGCTGTGTCGAGTGCCAGAGCTATTGTTGTCGTCAGCGTTGTGTGTGTTTTTTTGTCGGGCAGGTTTCTCGGGAAACCGTGACAATTCTGCACAGAGCCGATCTCCGCAGCTCGGCCCGAGGGGGAGAGTTAATGCTCTCGAAACCTAAGACCGGTGGTGTACCCTCCCTCGCTCATCAGGACAAAGAGAAACTTGTTCACCAGAGCTTCAGGTAAGACACCCGTCACCTCCAAACTGACAACCGCCCTTCAGCCTCAAGGCAGAGACCGGGGAATAATACTCAACAGAATAATAATAATAATATTAATCCTTGCGTTATCATTATTATTATTATTATTATTATTATTAATGGGACACCAGCCCACATGAAGGGCGCTGTGTACATCCAAGTTGTTGTCGTGGTCTTCGAGCCGTCTCAAAGCGCTTCGCAGCACACAGCGTAAAGTGTGGTGCAGAAACGAAGTGTAGGGACCTCTCAGCGGAACAGGGGGTTGGGATAAGGGGGGGGTGGAGGGCAGGGAGGGTGGGGGGGTAGGAGGGTGACCGAAGGTGCGGTTGGTCGAAGAGGAGGGTCTTGAGAAGAGCCTTGAAGGAGGTGAGGGAGGGAGGGAGGGAGCGAGGCGGAGGGACTGTGGGGCGGGGTTCCAGAGGGTGGGGATAGAAGGCCTGGGATGGTGGGGTGGGGCCGGGTAGGGTTGGGGGGTTGGGGGAGGGGGGGGGGAGACTCAGAGCAAGCCGGAGCCCGCCGGGGAGAGAGATGGAACCATATTGGGTTAGGAGGAACACAACTTGGTGGTGGTCGCTCTTGAAACGTTGGAATGAGAGGCGATCAGAGGAATCGAGGGAGGGTTTTTGTTGGGTGTCACTGGTGGGCAATGCAAATCACCCCAGTTTGCCCCAAAAAGGGGTCCGGGGAAAATAGCTCTGTCTCTTTAAATATCCCTCATTGGATGAACTCAACGACTCTAGCAAAGCTTAGGCCAAACTTCGGTTGATCTCCCATGGTGTCAAGTTTCGGCCCTGACTGAATCTCCATGGTGAATAATTCAGAGTGGACTATCATTTTACCTTCTCCGAGAGAGAGCGAGAGAGAGAGCGAGAGAGCGAGACAGCGAGAGAGAGAAAGAGAGAGAGAGAGAGAGGGAGGTGGTGGTTGGTGGGGAAAGGAGACAAATGCACACAGTAACCCACGCACACTTACTAACAGAACTTCTCCGAGCTGACACGGACAGGACTTTGCGCGCGTGTGTGTGTGTGTGTGTGTGTGTATGTGCGTGCGTGTGTGTGTGTGTGTGCGCCCGCCCACGCGTGTGTGTGTGTGCGTGCGTGCGTGTGTGTGTGTGTGTGTGTGTGCTTTGTCCTACGTCGGAGTCAGGGACCTGGATCAATCCTGGGATAATTTGGTCGGAAGAAAGTCCTAGGGATTATCGGATCTCACCTCCGGACTGGAAACACGCACACGCACACGCACACACGCAAGGCACCGTGTGAGGTTTGGAACAGAACCCAACGCCATCCATCTAACCTGACTGTTCGCTGCTTGAGTTCAGAAGCGATTCCAAGGTCCTATTCAACCCCCAACCACCCTCCTCCCCGGGGCTATTTTTGGCAGTTGGGAAGACCCAGCCTCGCTCCATTACGACCCAAAGTTTCAGCTGCGTCGACCTTTTCTTTCCCCCCTCCACCGCCCCCACCCCCGGGTCTCGGCTTCAAGATAATTCTCGGGAAATAATCGGCCCCTTTTTTTTTTGTGGTGTCTCTCAATCCATGACCTCGTCTGAAACCTCCTCTTCAGCATCGTTTTCTTCCAGGGAATATTTCCTGGATCTCAGGGTCGACGACGTCAACGGCAAGAACGCCGGCCACGTGGGCGCGGGTGTGTGGAACGGCCTTCCCGCCGCACGGCGCGTCGGAGGGCTTAAGAGCGCCCGGAATCGTCGCTTGAAGACCGTTCCCCGCTCGTGCCTTCGCTCGGTCTTTGCCTCAAGAGCTTCCTGAGTCGGGTTGGCTTCTTCCAGGACCTCCTCGAGATCCAGATCCTCCGGAGAATCGATGGTCCGTTCGCTCGCTTGAGGATCGAGAAGAGAAGAGAATAATAATAATAATAATAACCACCAAGACGTCTCGAAGCGCTTCACGGGACACGCTGTCGAGTGTAGTGACTGTGTGTTTTGGGAACCAAACTCGATCGCGCCCAGCGACGTCCCCACAAACAGCCGCGGGGTTGAAGCCACCGATTTATTATTGTTTTGAAGGGATTATTACCCCCGGAAAGTGATCCCCCAATCGCCTGACAAGCGGGTTCCTACTGACCGCCGGGGAACACAGGCGTGTGTGCGTGCGTGTGCGTGTGTGTGCGTGTGTGTGAGCGCGTGTGTGGGGAGTAAGGAAACTTGCCCAAAGTTTCTCCCTGACCCCGACCCGGCCGGGAATCGAACCCGGGTCCTCTCTGGCTCCACGCGGGTGGGGGGGGGTGGGGTGGGGGGGGGCGCGAGGGCTCCAACTCGAGGAGATGTCCATGTTGCCCGCCTTCGGGTTCACCCAGGAGCAAGTGGCTTGCGTGTGCGAGGTCCTGCAACAGGGAGGCAACATCGACAGGCTGGGGCGCTTCCTGTGGTCTCTGCCGGCCTGCGACCACCTCCACAAGAACGAGAGCGTGCTGAAGGCCAAGGCCGTGGTGGCCTTCCATCGCGGGAGCTTCCGCGAGCTCTACAAGATCCTGGAAGGGCATCAGTTCCTGCCCCACAACCACCCCAAGCTGCAGCAGCTGTGGCTCAAGGCCCACTACTCCGAGGCGGAGAAGCTGCGAGGGCGCCCCCTGGGGGCCGTGGGCAAGTACCGAGTGCGGAGGAAGTTCCCCCTGCCCAGGACCATCTGGGACGGGGACGAGACCAGCTACTGCTTCAAGGAGAAGTCGCGCAGCGTCCTGAGGGAGTGGTACAACCACAACCCGTACCCCTCGCCCTGCGAGAAGCGGGAGCTGGCCGAAGCCACCGGGTTGACCACCACTCAGGTCAGCAACTGGTTCAAGAACAGGCGTCAACGAGACCGGGCGTCGGAGACCAAGGAGCGATACGGGTGAGTGGTTTGTTGTTGGTAATGTTTCGTCAATGGTCGTTGGTGTTAATGATAATAATAATAATAACAATTCGTTGCATTCGATACAGCGCCTCATCACGTCTTCGAGACGCCTCAAAGCACTTCACGGCGCACACCGTCAAGCGTAGTGACTGTGTGTTTTGTGCGCGCGTGTGTGTGGGGGTGTGGCGGTGGGGCGAGGGGGGCCGGGGGTGGGTGGTGGGGTGGGGGAGTACGGAAACTCGCCCAGTGTTTCGCCCTGACCTGCCCCGGGTCTTCTGGCTCGCAAGGCGAGGGGTCGGTGGGCGAAACGCGGCAGCTGATCGCGCCCAGCGACGTCCCCACAAACAGTTGGGACATTGTCTACAGATCTACTCTGGTCTGACCTGAGATACTTCACAGTTTATTCAGACCCCAAAGAAATCCCGTTAACTAATTATTAGTATTATTATATTTTGCTTATTATTATTGTTATTATTATTATTATTATTATAATCCGGCTCCATTGGCTCCCCGTCCCCCCACGGGATACAGTTCTAGATCCTGGTCCTCGCCTTCAAAGCCCCCCCCATGGCCTCGCTCCCCCCTCTCTAACTCGGTGACCTCCTATCCCCCTCATCAACCCGTCTGCTCCCTTTCTCTCTCCCTCACCCCCAAATGGCTCTGGGTTATGGCTGTGGATCCATTCAGGTTGACCAGACTGAGGTGGGCAGATGTTTGTGAGGTCAGGGTGTCAAGGGATATGGGGCAAAGGCGTGTAATTGGACTTGAGGCACAGATCAGTCATGAGGAACAGGCTCAAGGGGCTGAATGGCCTCCTCCTGTTCCTACGTTTCTATCCTTGACTGTCCAGCGCCTTGGGCTGTCCTCCCGACGTGAAAGGTAGTCTCTGTGCGAACATAATGTGTTGATGTTGGATTTTAACTCAATTTCTCTCTCTCCCTCCCTCTCTCTCCCTTTCTCTCTCTCTTTCTCGCTTCAAGGGAAGGCAACGAGAGGGTCCTCTCGAACCCGGGACCACCCTTTGCGGGCGAGGGGGCCTGCGGGTCAGTCAACAACTCCGCCAGGTTCCCCCCCAATTCAGAAGATGACGAGACCCCTTCCAGAGCCTCTTCCTCCAGTCCTGGCGGTGGGATGATGGTGGTCGCTGGGCCTTTCGAGCCTGGCTCCCTCCAGAGCCTGGTCAACGGATGTAACGGCGGAGGAGTTGGGTTCGAAAGCGTCAACGTGGAACACCAGTACCCCATACACGACCCCATCCTCAACCCAGCCTCACCCAACCTTCTCCAACTGGGCTCCTAGACCAAAGAGAGGGTGACTTTGCCGGGGGAAGACATTTTGGACTGGGAGAGAGGGAGAGAGTGAGAGGGAGAGAGAGAGAGAGGGGGAAAGTGAGAGACAGAGAGACAGAGACTTGCCTCAACGAATGGTAGTTCCTCTGGAAGCGTTATTTTCCTCCCACAATCCCAATCGAGGTCTTTCTGTCTCTTCAGACTGACCCGGGTTAAGAGATTCCTCGTCGAAAGAAGACCGAGGTCCTCCCGTTTCGCCTTCCCACCATCCTGGCAGTCGCCTGACATGTCCTGCCCCCCCCCCCCAAACTATACACTGTATCTCTCCCCAGATATTATTTTCTAGCGGAAATCGATCTCATTTGTTCTTGGAACAAACAAGATGTCTGTCTGTCTGTCCGTCCGTCTGTCTGTCTCCCTCTGTTCTGTTCCGTATACGTTTACTACTCCTCTGGTTCTCTACACAACGAATGGTGGTGGGTGGGTGAGTGGGAGGTGGGGGGTGGGGGGGGGGTGTTGAGAGGACGGGAAAATGGTGGTGGGCTTTGCCTGGTAGGTCTCAGCTTGGGGGAGTGTAACTGGACCTGAATTGGGGGGTAAATGTGAGGTCTGCCACTAGCTATTCTCCCCTCTCCCCTCACCCCCACCCCCACCCTATTTAACAATAACAATAATAATCCTTGCCTTTGACCCGGCGCCTCATTGCGTCTCGAAGGGCTTCACCGCGCACGCTGTCAAGTGTAGTGACTGCGTGTGTCTTGTGGGCCCAACGCGGCAGCCGACCGCGCCCAGTGACGTCCCCACAAACAGCCGTGGGTTGAGCGACCAATTTATTGTTATTCTGTTATTTTGTGAATGTTTTTCGGGAGGGAATATTACTCCCCCCCCCCCAACCCCCGGCCCCCTCGCCCCCAAGTAATATTCCACAGCCCATCACACTCCAAACAGAAACCCTCAGACTCTCTTGTTCATCCCACTTTGGGTCTGTAATTTGGGGGTGGGGGTGGGGGGGGTATGAGGGGGTGGGGGAGCGGTGGGGAGGGGGTGGGGGGGGCTGTTCTCTCAGGGACTGGCAATTAGCAATCCCCATCTTCCCCCGTCTCGCGTATCAGCTGACGTTTGGTTAAAAAACACACGGTCTGTAATAAAGGTGTTTGTTTAACTGCACAAAGGTGTTTGGGCCCCAGGTTTCTGAGCGAGTGGTCAATAGTAATATTAATCGTAATAATAATAATAATAACAACACGTCTCATGGGATGCACCATAAAGTGTAGTGACTGTGTGTGTTTTGCGGGCGAAACGCGGCAGCCGATCGTTGGGGGAGCACCGGCGCGTGTGCGTGTGTCCAACTTTTCGCCCTGACCCGGCCCGGCCGGCGATCGAACCCGGGTCCTCTGGCTCGCGGGGGCGAGGGGTCTAACCCCCTGAGCTACAGGGACCCCACATGGCTATTGCATCAGATTGACCTGCGAGGGCGTCTGTTCTGCTTTCCAGACCCAGAGAGAGAGTGTTGGTCACAGGCTGTTAATGCAGTGACTACACAACCGCTGAGGTTCGTGTTACAGGAACAAGCCATCAATCTGCTGTCGGGCTGAGCGCACGGTTGGAATTGTGTTACGGGTTTGCCTTCTGCGCAGAAAGACCGGCTTTGAGGTTGATTAATGAGGTGTGTGTGAGGGGGAGGGCGGGGGGAGAGAGGGGGTGGGGGGGGGGCAGGGGAGGGGGTGGTGGGAGGAGAGGAGGAAATGGATCCGTGAGCGTAAACCGTTCCGTCAGAAAGTGGCTTTGTTCTGAGCGAGAACCGGTGTCCGTCTCGGACTTTGAGGGGTATTTTATTGGGGGTGAAGGATTGGTGTGTGTGTGTGTTGGGGGGGGGGGGAGTAAGCGTGTGCGTGTGTGTGTGTGTGGCGGGGGGGTGGGGGGGTGGGAGGAGGGGGGAGTGAGGTGCCCAATGTTTCGCTCTGACCTGACCCGCCCGGGAATCAAACCCGGGTCCTCACTTTTGCGAGGCGAGGGGTCTAACCCCTGAGCTACAGGGACTTATAAAAAGCCCCCCCTCTCCCCCCCCCTCACCCTCTCTCCCTTTCTCTCTCACTCCCCACCCCCCCCCTCTCTTTCTCTCTCTCTCCCCTCCCATCTCTCTCTCTCTCTCCCCCTCTCCCCCACTCCCCGCTCTCTCTCTCTCTCTCTCTCGCCTGCCCTTCTCTCGCCCCCTCCCCCTCTCGCTCCCCCCCCCCCCCCCCCCCCCACCCCTCTCTCTCCTCCCAAGGGATGGACGCGTTATATGGCTTTCAGTCAGGGCAGGTAACCTTATCCCATTGATTCATCTGCGCTCCTCAGTAACCATCTCTGGACGAGGTGGAACATGAGCTGCGGCTTTGTCCTCGGGTTGCGTGGGAAACCAGGTGTCCTCTACCCTTTCAGCAAAGGCTAGTGTTTCCATCAACCGGTTTGCCCCCCCACACTCTCCCCCCTCCCCCAACCCCCCACCTGCCTCTTCCCCCCCCCTCCCACCACCGTGTGCGTGTGCGTCTGCGCGTGTGTGTGTGTGTGTGCAGTTATTGCCTAAGGTTATCAGGGGGTTTACTGGGCGACCGCAATAATAATAATAATAATATATAATAATCCTCGCGTCGGACACGGGCGGGGGCTGATCGCGTCTCAAAGCGCTTCCCGGGCGACACCGTCGAGTGTAGTGACTGTGCAGACCCAATGACCATTCGAGGACGCGGGAGGCAGCACGTTGCGACGACTTTATTTCGAGACTTCGGAGCACACGGGTTTAAGAGCTTAAGAGCCTTCGGGATGACGGGCGATTCTCGGAGGTCGGGACCCCGAACGATCCGAGAGGTTCAGGGGTTGTTTTCGTTTGGGGTGGGATGGGGTTGGGGGGGGGAGGCCATTAGGCCGTGATTAGCCTGATGACATCATCATTCCGGGCCACGCTCTCGCATGCGGGTAGGATATATGGAGCCCAGAGGGCGACCCGGGCTTGATGATGTCATCACCGGGCGACCCCGGGGAAAAGGCGGCCATTTTTGAAGCCGCTTCGAAGAGGAACCGTTCCCAAACCCGAGCGCGTCCGTCCCCAGACCGGCCCAGCGATGCCTCCTCGGTCCGCGCTCGCTCAGGCGCGTAGGCGCGCAGCCCGGGCACGTCCCCGCGCGAACGCCGTCTTTTTTTCTGTCTCTCTAACCGCCTCAGGCGGTCCAAGGTTTGTGTGAGAAGGGTCCGATCGGTCGAATTGGGGGGTCTTTTTTTTTTGGTGGGCGGCGGTGGGGGTTTTCGGGGGTCGGCGGCCGTCGAGGGCGAGCGATCGCGGAGGAGAGCGACGCGGAGCAAAGTGACTGCGAGCCGGGCGCACGGGGGCGGGGGAAGGTGTTGGGTGGGGGCGGCGAAGGGGAAGGGGGACGGGACGTGGGCGAAAGCCATTCAACTTGTACGTTTGTATGTTAATAATCTTTTCGTTTGATATAATAATAATGATAATAATGCTTATATTCGACACAGCTCCTCATCGCGTCTTCGCGACGCCTCAACGACGTCTCCCGGGAAACACTGTCAAGCGTAGTGACTGTGTGTCGCGCGCGGGGGCGAAACGCGGCGGCAACGTCCCGCAGAAACAGCCGTGGCTTGAGCGGGCGAACACGTTATCATTATTATTACGATTTTGATTTGATTTGATGAACGTCAAAACGGGACACAAGGCCTTCGCTCGTGTCTGAGAAGCTTCTGGCAACACCGGCGCAGAAGCCCTGAGGTGTCTTAGTTGCGATCACTTACTCAACGGTGTACTTTTTTGATCGCTTAACTGGCGAAAAAGACAAAAAGCAAGAGTTTTTAGGCAGCCAATTCCCCCCTCTCGTCCCTCTCCCTGAACACGGATTCATTTTGGCATTGGTTAACAGGCTTGAGGGGCTGAATGGCCTCCTCCTGTTCCTGTGGGAGAGGATGGGAGGTGGTTACATGATGTCCCTTCCAAAGGGGATTCAAGTGAAGGATTTTTTTGGAATTTTTTTTGGTCTTTCTTTGTCCTTTTTTTGGTCCTGGTTCCAAAAAAAAAAAAAATTCATTGCGGTTATAAATTGCGGTACAAAGCGACTGAAAGCAGATCAGAAACACTCGATCGTAGAAAACATCTTGAAGAAAAAAAAATACAAAAATATAATGCTTTTTTGGGGGGGGGAAAGGCGGGGCCTTTGGGGGTTTGGGGGATAAAGGGAGGGAGGACATTTTCAGAGTCAGGGTTGGGGTTAGAGTTGGGCTCATGGTTAGGGGGTAAGGGTGAGGGTTTGAGCTAAGGGTCAAGGTTAGGGTTGGAGTCAGAATTAGGGCTAGAGTTTGACTTTAGGGTTAGGGTCAGGGTTTGGGGTTAGGGGTTAGAGTTTGGGGCAAGGTTAGGGGTTAGGGTTAGAGTTAGGATCAGGGTTAGGGGTTAGTGGTTGGGGTCAGGATTAGGGTTAGGGTGTTGGGGTTGAATCTTTTCTCGCGCTGGAGGGTGGGGGAGAAGGGGGGGAAATGGAGAGATGGGGGTCTCGCGGGTTCTCGCTCTCACCCCTGGAACTCGCTGTCACTGGAGACGGATATGGTGGAGACCCCGCTTTGGGGGGCTTCGCTGGTGGGTGGTCTTCCCGGGGGGAGGGGGGCACCGATGTGAGGGGCTCTGGCCACTTGTCTTGCTGCAGTCTGGGGAGAGAGAGAGAGGGTGAGAGAGGGAGAGAGAGAGAGAGATGGAGAGAGAAAGCGTGGGGGGGGGGGGGTGGTGTGGGGGGGGGGGTGTGGTGGGGGGGGCGGAGTGGGTGTGGGACCATTATTCCCCGTGAAACACAAGGAATCATTTTCACAATCTCCCACTGTTCACTTGGATCGAGAAACTAAACCTCTTGAGATGAATCCGTTTGAGGGGCCGTTGTTTGCGTGAGGATCGGTTGCCTCCTGGTGGCTCAATCGGGCAAGTCCCTGTAGCCCAGGGGTTCGATCCCCGGCCGGGTCAGAGTCAGGGGGAGACGTGGGGCAAGTTTTCCTGCTCCCCCCCCCCCCCCCCCCACACACACGCGCCTGTGTTTCCCGGCAGTCAGTAGGAACCCGCATCGTGGGATCACTTTCCGGGGCTAATAATCCCTTCAAAATAATAATAATAATAATAACAATAATTTGCTCAACTCAATCCACCGCTGTCTGTGGGGAGATCGCTGGGCGCCATTGGCCGCCGCGCTTCGCCCACGAAACGCACAGTCACTCCGCTTGACAGCGTGTCCCCTGAAGCGCTTTGAGGCGTCTCGAAGAGGTGATCAGGGTTAGGATCAGGATTTGAGCTAAATTCAGGGCCGCTGTGAGGATTAGGGTCAGAGTTTGGGTTAGAGTCAGGGTTAGGGTCAGGGGTAAGGGGCAGGGGGTAGGGGGTCAGGGTTGGGGTCAGGGTCAGATGTGACCTCTGTTCTGACCTGTTCTTGGCCGAGGCTGCTCGGTCTCTTTGACGACGATTCTTGAACCAGTTGCCCACCTGGGTGGGGGTCAGTCCGGTGGCCTGAGCCAGGTGGCGCTTCTTGGAAGGGTTAGGATAGGGATCCTGGAGATACCACTCCCTTAACAGGCGTCGTGTTCGCTCCTTCAGACGGAAACACGGACAACATACTCAACAAACTTTGTGGAGTCTCTCCCTGTAGCTCAGGGGTTAGACCCCTCCCCTCGCACCCCACAGCCCCTGTAGCTCAGGGGTTAGACCCCTCGCCTCGCACCCCACAGTCCCTGTAGCTCAGGGTTAGACCCCTCCCTCACACCCCACAGCCCCTGTAGCTCAGGGGTTAGACCCCTCGCCTCGCACCCCACAGCCCCTGTAGCTCAGGGGTTAAAGCCCTCCCTTCACACCCCACAGCCCCTGTAGCTCAGGGGTTAGACCCCTCGCCCCACCCACAGCCCCTTAGCTCAGGGGTTAGACCCTCGCCCCCACCCACAGCCCCTGTAGCTCAGGGTTAGACCCCTCCCCCACCCCACAGCCCCTGTAGCTCAGGGGTTAGACCCCTCCCTCGCACCCCACAGCCCCTGTAGCTCAGGGGTTAGACCCCTCGCCCCCACCCCACAGCCCCTGTAGCTCAGGGGTTAGACCCCTCGCCCCCCACAGCCCCTGTAGCTCAGGGTTAGACCCTTCGCCTCGCAC
>NW_024704778.1:28411-129842 GCF_018977255.1 Callorhinchus milii | reverse complement strand
GCACACTGACACTCAGCGCGATTGGGGTCAGGTTTTCCCCCCCTCCACCCCCCCCCCCCCCCCCCCACCACACAACCTTCAAACTCTCGAGTGAAAAATGAGGAACTTTTCCACTCTCCCGCGCGCTCACACACACAGCGCATACGCACACAACACATACACACACACACACACAGCGCACACACACAGCGCATGGACACAACACATACACACACACAGACACAGCACATAGACACACAGCACATCACACGCGCACACAGCGCGGCACAGGCGAGGGGTCTAACCCCGAGCTACAGGGGCTGTGGGGTGGGGAGGGGTCTAACCTGAGCTACAGGGCTGTGGGGGGGCGAGGGGTCTAACCCCTGAGCTACAGGGGCTGTGGTTTGGGGGGCGAGGGGTCTAACCCCTGAGCTACAGGGGCTGTGGGGTGGGGGGCGAGGGGTCTAACCCCTGAGCTACAGGGGCTGTGGGGGGGGGGGGGTCTAAGCCCTGAGCTACAGGGACTCCACAAATGCAGTCACTACGCCTGACAGTAAGAAGCGCTTCGAGATGTTTCGAGGTGTAGAAAACGGCAGCGCTCGCTTTCAAAAAGTGTACTGAAAACCCCCGAACTCTGAGAGCGGGCGGAACAATCGTCGGAATGGGATTTAATTTAAGATTAATGACAGGAATCCTTTCCGGCTGAAATATTCGTTTCATCAGCACCAGCGAGAAGCCCGAAATTAATTTCGGGACAGATTATCTGCAAGATGAATGACTTTGTGCGGTAATAACAGGAGCGTCAAACGTCTCCGAACAGCCTCCGCTGGTTCCTCTCTGATCTACAGATCTGATCAGCCTCCGCTCGACAGCTCACACTGATAAACAACCCTTACGTGCGGCCCGGGGCCTCGTCGCGTCTTCGAGACGTCTCCGAGCCCTTCGCCGGCCTCGCGGTAAAGTGCGGCGGCTGGTGCGCGCGATTTGCGGGCGAAACGCGGCAGCCGATCGCGCCCAGCGACGTCCCCACAAGCGGCCGTGGGTTGAGCGATCGGAGGGGGGCGGATTTATTACCCCCGGAAAGCGACTGGCAAGCGGGCTCCTACTGACAGGCGCGCGTGTGTGTCCCCGTGTGCGTGTGTACGTGTGTGGGGAGTAAGGAAACTTTCCCAACGTAGCGCCCTGGGTGGGAATCGAACCCGGGTCTTCTCGCTTGCGAGGCGACTGGTCTGAACGCTGAGCTACAGCGACTGCAATATTATCATCGAACGAAAATGAAACGTAGGGCGAACCGACAGTTACCACAGTGCGATAATCCTCGCGTTTGATACTCGGCCTTATCACCTCATCGAGACAACTCGAAGGCATGTCACGGGATTACACTGCGAAATGAACCGACGGTGTGTTGTTCTGCAGTCAAACACAACGGGCAGTTTGCACAGAGCAATATCTCACAAGCAGCCGTGAAGTAAATTACCAATTGTATCTGGGGAATTGTCGGTCAGGACACGGAGAGAGAGAGAAGAGAGAGAAGAGAGAGAGAGAGAGAAGAGAGAAGAGAGAGAAAGAGAGAGAGAAGAGAGAAGAGAGAGAAGAGAGAGAGAGAGAGAGAAGAGAGAGAGAGAGAGAGAGAGCGAAGCCCTTCTTTTTTTCAAAGTGATGGGGGATCTTTAAGGTTCGCCTGAACAGGAGCGGACTGTGTAATTTGGGGGCGCGAAAGGTATATTTTTGCGGTGGAAACGCAGCAGCCAGTTAGTTGCGCGCGGCCGTGCCCCGGACAACGGTCGTGGATTGAGTAACCCGTTTATTTATTTATTTGTTTGTCTTTTTTTTAAGAAAAGAGGATTTATTCCCTCCCCACCCGAAGACTCCCAGAGGAATTACACTCACAAACACCCTCATTCGTCACCCGGGCAAACATTGCTCACCGCTGTAATTAAGCACAACTTTCTTGTAACAAACTTTTGTGTATTTCAATCAATAACGCCATCGATATCCTCACCAAGAGACAGCAGGTCCTTAGAATAGCGCTGATACCATCTCACAGTAGTAGGGACTTCATTTGTACCGTACTTTGTGTGTGTGTGTGTGTGGAGTAAACTTGCCTAAGGTTTTGCCCTGACTCTGCCCCAGCCGGGAATCGAACCCGGGTCCTCTGGCTCGTGAGGCGAGGGGTCTAACCCCTGAGCTACAGGGGCTGTGGGGTGTGAGGTGAGGGGTCTAACCCCTGAGCTACAGGGGCTGTGGGGTGTGAGGTGAGGGTGTGGGGTGTGTGGGAAGGTGTAAAAGGTGAGAGAGAGAGAGAAACCACGAGGAACTGGCTGGTTGAGCGTGTGGCTTGGAGTCCTGCTGCCGGAGTCATATCCGAGCAGTAGCTTTGTTCCGTGTCCCAATTCACACCGTGATTGCTCTCTCGGGCTCTTTCGATGCGTTCGGGACTGAAGGGCTGAAGGCAACACACGCGCACGCACACACACGCACGCGCGCACACGCACACGCAGATGGATGCTGCTCGTCTCTTGACGAGGCTTTGATCTTCCTGCCTTTGTACAAGGAAAGCCTTCACAGGCGGTTCCACAGGCTGCAGCCTAATCTGCATCTCTGCCGACGCGGGGAAAGGGATTAGCTCTCAGCCGCCCTTTATCAAACGGCACAGACACCCCACGACACGTGAGGCACAGGCAGAGAATTGTCGGCGGCCTTTGGCGGGTCTCGAGCTGCGCTCGGTGCTCTGCCCCCCTTCGGGCCACGAATTACGCAGTCACTACACTTTGTGGCGCAGGAGCGCTTTATTTTAAACACTTAATAAGTGAGTGAGTGTGTGAGTGAGTGAGTGGGTGTGTGAGTCAGCGAGTGAGTGTGTGAGTGAGTGAGTGTGTCAGTGTGTGAGTGCGTGAGTGAGTGTGTGAGTCAACGAGTGAGTGTGTGAGTGAGTGTGTGTGTGAGTGAGTGTGTGAGTGAGTGTGTGAGTCAGCGAGTGAGTGTGTGAGTGAGTGTGTGTGAGTGAGTGTGTGAGTGCGTGTGTGAGTGTGTGAGTCAGCGAGTGAGTGTGTGTGTGAGAGAGTGTGAGTGAGTGTGTGAGTGAGTGAGTCAGTGAGTGAGCGAGTCAGCGAGTGAGTGTGTGAGTGTGTGAGTGAGTGTGAGTGTGAGTGTGTGAGTGTGTGAGTGAGTGTGTGTGTGAGTGAGTGTGTGAGTGTGTGTGTGTGAGTGTGTGAGTGAGTGTGAGTGTGAGTGTGTGAGTGTGTGAGTGAGTGTGTGTGTGAGTGAGTGTGTGAGTGTGTGTGAGTGAGTGTGTGAGTGAGTGTGTGTGAGTGAGTGTGAGTGAGTGAGTGTGTGAGCGAGCGAGAGGCTGAGGCCCTGCGAATGCTGTTTGCCTCCGTGTCGGGGGTTGGGGGTGAGGAGGAACGGAGACAAAGTGCGCAGATTTGCTGCCGACATAAAACAAGCAATAAGCATGGAAATGGCCCGGGAACGATCCGCTGGGAGGGACCGGGGCTGTCTTCGGGCCTGAAATGTACTTCATTGCTAATTGATCTGCACCTAACGGCACTCTCCGATCTGCATTTATCGATAGCAAACCATTAAATTACTCCAGAAGCTGTCAGTAAATCTGCAGCAACGATATCCCGGCAATTACGCAGAGAGCTTTTGCCACCTCAAGCAATTACTTAAATGTGCAATAAAAAGGGGAATGTGAACAATGCTCAATTAAATCAGTTCCTCCCCACTCCTCCACCCCCCCCCCCCCACCCCCACCAGTACACCCACCACCCCTCGCCCGCACCCGCCGCCCGTCTCCGCAAACACTTGGCGGGCGAAAGGTGTCCGAAGTCCGTCCGGTTCGCCTTCGGAATGATAATGATAATAATAATCCCCTTGGAAGGTCGAAACGTCTCAAAGTGCTTCTCGAGAGGTTGTGCTTTCCGGGAGTGCAGTGACTGTATTGGACAGTCAATGCCTTTTTACAGTATAGTCCGTGGAGCGGTTCCCTGTAGCTGCAGCTCGATTCCCGGGCGGGTCGGGTCTGGTCGGGGGTCGGGGCGAAACCTCGGGCAAGTTTCAGGCACCGTTCGTGGGGAACAGATTGGCCGCCCGCAAAGTACGCAGTCACTACGGTTCGCAGCGTATCCCGTGAAGCGCTTTGAGACGTCTCGAAGACCCGATCAGGCGCCGGGACAAATGCCAGGACTATTATTACTATTATTATTATTTTTATTTGATAACCTTAACACTCCTCTAAGATTCCCCCCCCCCCACCCCTCTCTCCCCCACAACAGCCCCCACCTCAATCCTCTCTTCTCCAGAGTAAGGAACCTGCATTATAACTCGACTCCACACCTCGCGGAGTCGCACTAAGTGTTAGACCCCGAGTGAGAGAGTTCATCTCTCGAACGTACATCTGAAGACCTCAATTACAGACCCTATTTAAGCCGACATCGGAACCCACAGCCCTTTCTGCTTTCAGAAGCATTTGCCGGTAAATGAGGAGCAGATTGCCTGCTCGGCGAAGACCCTTTCGGGATTTCAAAGCTTTTGAGCCCTTCATGTTTTCAGAGAACAACTCGAACCCTGCCAGCACATTACCACTCAATTACTCCCCTCGCCTCAGCGGCCGAGACGGAGGAGATACAACAGGCTGCTCATTCTGAGCGCTCAATTACGCCTGAATGTCCCGCTCACCGGGTACTTTTAATACGAGTTAATTATTGTGAGTAGTATTAATAGTAATAATTCGCCCACACAATATCCGGTCGCCACTGCTTTACGGTGTGTTCCGTGAGGCGCTTTGAGACGGCTCGAAGATGCGATAAGGCGCTGTGTCGATTAATTGCAAGGATTAATATTAATGTCATTTATTATTGTTATTATTATTATTATTATTATTATTATTATTATAGATATTGTAAAACGAAACGAGCGTCAGCCCCGTCAGCCTGGCCTGAACAATGCGCAGCTCATCCATTTGCGGACGGGTGCTCTTAGGTGGATTAAGACATCAATAAAAGTGCCAATGCCTCGCGAGCGAAGACATCAGAAGTTATTATTCATCGCGTTGCTCTATCGGGAGGAAAGCGGAGCTTTAAGTGCACCTGATGAATTGGCAGCCTTCGAACGGCTATTAAATCACCCGGGCAGAATGTGTGCTGTCAGCCCCCGGGCCTCAAACCCTCGCTCGCTTTTGTCTGTCTCTCTATCTGCCGGGTTCCAGCCCATCCCAGCATCAGGCTCTCTCCCCCCACCCCCCCTTCGAGACGTCTCAAAGTGTAGTGACTGCGCGCGGGGCTGTGCGCGCAGTGCTGCGGTCGTAAGTAACGCGTAAAGCACGACCCAAACGCCAGAGCGGAAGGATTAATTCCGCCGACGGACCGCGGGGTCTGGCAGTCCCGCCGCCCTGTCCCTCGGTCGGATTTAATAAGGCTTTCAAAGCGACAGTAGAGACGCGTAAAGCAGAAGCGAATTAAGCGGCAGAGCCCAGGATCTCTTCTTAACGTGCGGGATGTCTGACACGAGAGAGAGAGAGGGAGAGAGAGAGAGGACCCGGGTTCGATTCCCGGGCGGGGCAGGTCAGGGCCAAAACGTTGGGCAAGTTTCCTCACTCCACACACAGTCACACGCCTCCGGTTACCGGCAAAAATTCCGTGGCCCTCGATCCACGGCTGTTTGCGGGGACGTGGCTGGGCGCGACTGGCTGCCGCGTTCCGCCCGCAAGGTATACCCTCGGTGCGCTTTGAGACGTCTCGAAGACGTGATTAAGGGCTGCGTCGAAAGCGAGGGGTTACTCTAATTATTATTCCCGAGTTTTTTTTTTACCACCCCCCCACCCACCCCCCGCCCGCCGTGTTGCGAGCCCTGGCGAGCCACAGCGACGAGCGTCCGGGGGATCGGGCGGGCGTCTGAAGCTGAGGACGCAGAGCTCTGAGCGCGCTCGGTGCGCGCGGGCGTGTGTGCACGCGTGTGCGTGGTTCATCAGTCGCTCGCGCGCGCTCTCTCTCCATCTCTCTCTCTCTCACATCAGCTTCGATTGCATTAGAAGGCTCCCTGAGGTAGGAGGGGAAGGTACTAACGGCCCCAGATGCGGCAGAGCTGAGCGCGAGAGGAGAAGGGGAATAAGTATTAATGTGGTCTCACGTGCGAATAATTCAAGGAGACAGGGCTTCCCCCACCCCCCCCCCCCCATCCCACCCCACCCCTTCCCCCCTTGGGCTTTATTATTAGACTTCAAACCGAAATTAATGTGATACTTAGCATTCGCTTCTCGAAATCCTTTTGTTATTTCATTTCCTGTCGACTTCCTTTAATATCTCTGGTTGACATGACTTCCCCATTTCTTCGCTGAATGCAGTTCCTCCCCCCCGCCCTCGGCCCCACACCCCCCCCCCCCTCCCCACCCACCGCCCCCCACTTCCTCCTCGCTAACACCCTCAGCTTGACCCCTCGAGTGTCAACCCGCGGCTGTTTGCTGGGCGCGATCGGCTGCCGCGTTTCGCCCGCAAAATGTGCAGTCACTACGCTTTAGCCGTGGCAGTCCGTGTTTGTTGTTGTGTGTTTAGCCGTGGCGTCGGGTTCGGGGGGGAGAGAGAGAGAGAGAGAGAGAGAGAGAGGGGGGGGGGAGAGAGAACGGCGGGAGGTCCTCTCCCTCCCCTCTCGATCGACAGACTGCGATCTACACCGAGCGCAATTAAGTTGTAATCACGAACAGTTTCAAATGACTTTTTTCCCCCCCCACCCCCATCTGGATGGAATTAAACGGCATTAAAGACGGACAACGTCCGACAACAAGCGCAGGGCCGGACTCCTCTGTAAGGCAAAGGCAGAACTTTGCCGTGAGATTTATCGACGCGTTTTAATTTGAATTTAATTTAATTCCCCCCCCCCCCCCAGCGCCCCTTCGGCTTCGAAAGGCTGAACCTTCCAGCGCCCGGAAACGCTTGAGCCCGGAACAAACGGGAAGCTCCCTTGGAAAGGCAGGGCTGGGTTCATACTCCACTGAGCTGAAGGGAACCCCCTCGGAATGGCTTTTATTGTTCATTAATGAGACGCCGTTTCACTTCGAAGCGGATTGTCCCACTTGAACCCACATCAGCGCAGAGCGGCGCTCGCAGAGGTCAGATCATCATCATCATCATCATCACCACCACCATAATAATAATAATAATAATAATAATCCCGGCGTTTGACCCGGCGCCTGATCACGCCGCCGAGACGTCTCAATGCGCTTCACGGGATACACCGTAAAGTGTGGTGACTGTGTGTGTTTTGTGGGCGAAACGCGGCGGCCGATCGCGCCCGGCGACGTCCCCACAAACACTAGTAACCGAATTATTACTATTATTGTTCTTATCTCTTTTGAAGGGGTTATTACACCCGGAAAAGCCATCCGCCAATTGACTAACAGGCGGGTTCCTACTGACTGCTGGTAAACAGAGGTGTGTGTGCGCGCGTGTGTGTGTCTGACTGTGTGCGTGTGTCTGACTGTGTGTGTGTGTGTGTGTGCGTGTGTGACTGTGTGTGTGTGTCTGACTGTGTGTGCGTGTGTGAGTGTGACTGTGTGCATGTGTGTGTGTGTTTCTGACTGTGTGCGTGTGTGTGTGTCTGACTGTGCGTGTGCGTGTGACTGTGTGCATGTGTCTGACTGTGTGTGTGTGTGTGCGTGTGTGTGACTGTGTGCATGTGTGTGTGTGTGTAGTAAGGAAACTCGCCCAAGGTTTCGCCCTGACCCGCCCGGCTGGCAATCGAACCCGGGTCCTGTCGCTTGCGCGAGGCGAGGGCTCGAACCCCCGAGCTCCAGGGCGCCCGGGATTTATGAGCACCTTTCGCATCGGGAGGACGAGCCAGAGTGCTTCCACAGGCTGGAGTGTGAAGTGTAGTGACTGTGTTTTCTTTGAACTAACCCAGGAGCCTGCTGGCCGTGAGTGAGGCCTCTCTGGTGTCTCTCTCTCTCTGCCTCTGTGCTGAGCTTCAAATAAAAAGCTCAACAATATGTTCGGACTAATCTTTTAATCCTATTTGAGCATTTCCAAAAATATCCGACAGACACCGCCCTCTGAAGACGCTAATTCGGCTCTTCCAAAGCCGGGAATATCAAAGCGTGATATCGGATTAGGGATCGAAGAAAAAGCTCCCGGAGACCGAGGCCTTTGCTGTGACTTTTCACAAAAGATTCCCCCCCTCCCCCCACCCTCCCAATCAGCTCCCCCCCTCAACAACAACGTGCACAGCGACTCGGGAGCACTTACGTGTGTGTGTGTGTAAATTGTACTGCCCTAACCCTAAGGGACACTGGGCAAAGGGCGGGTGATTGGGGCGAGGGGCTGAATGGCCTCCTCCTGTTCCTATGTTTCCACGTAGTAACAATAATCCTTGGCGCGGCTTCGAGACGCCTCAAAGCGCTTCGCGGGATACGCCGTACAGTGGAGTGACTGTGTGTTTTTGGGGGGGCGAAGGGCGAGGGGCCGTGTGGGCTGTCACTCACATTTGGCCGGAAGGCAGTAGCCGCTGCTGATCTTGGCGTCTCCGGTATTGCAGCCCCCCAGGGTCGAGCACTCGTCCCGCAGAAGCCCCCCGGCTGCCCCGTGTATACTGCCGTCAACTGCAAAACACAGCGTTCGGGGTAAACATCACCGACAGCCCCAACTCTGACAGCCTGAAGCTTGCACACTCACAGCAACTCACACGCTGTCTCTCGCTCACACACACACACACACACACTCTCTCTCTCTCGCGCACACACACACACACACACTCACACACACTCTCTCGCTCACACACACGCGCACACTCACACACACTCTCTCTCGCTCACACACACACACTCTCTCGCTCGCACGCACTCTCGCTTGTTCACACACACACACTCGCTCACACACACACACACACTCTCGCTCGCTCACACGCACTCTTGCTTGTTCACACACATACACACTCTCTCGCTTGCTCACACACACACACACTCGCTCGCTCACACGCACTCTCGCTTGCTCACACACACAGATACAAACACTCGCTCGCTCACACGCACTCTTGCTTGCTCGCACACACACATACACACACTCTCGCTCGCTCAGTCTCACACACACACACACACACACACACACTCGCACACGCTCACACACACACACTCTCTCTCGCTAATAATAATAATAACAATCCCGGGGTTGGACCCGGCGCCTGATCACGTCTTCGAGACCTCTCAAAGCGCTGCACGGGACACGCTGTCAGCGACCGTGTGCTCAGTGGGCGCCACGGGAGGGGGTGGGGGGGGGGACCAGTCGCGCTGTGATGAGACGCTGTCTCGGTAGCAGTTGAAGTCTCCGGCGTCATTAAAAGGTTGACTTGTTCCTCGTCGGTGACCTGGTGTAAATGAGGCGAGTCGACTGGCGCGGAGGGAGCTCATATTCCTGACACTTCACACGCAATCGGATCGGGGCTCGGCGAGCTGACAATTAAGCTGATGGGTGGCATATGGCGGGGTCCGGGGGAGGGGGAACCCCCCGGGCTCCGTCCCGACCTTCTGGTGCCTGTCACCGCCCGTCTGTCCCCCCACTGTTAATCGGTCAGACATTCCTTCCACCTGTTTAACCAGCGATAATCAAAGTAATAATAATAATTCCCTGCTTCGGGCACCGCACCTTATCAGGCCTCTGGGACGTCCCGCCGTAGAGCGAAGTGACTGTGTGTGGTTTCGCGGGCGATGTCCCCGCAAACAGTCGGGGGGATTAAAGCGGCCAATTTGTATTATTTTTTGGGGGGAGGAATTGTAACCCCTGGAAAAGCAGTGACCATTCTTTACTGACAAAGGATTTAACCGTTCTTAGTGCGAGGGCCTCGACTGTTTGTGGGGACGTCGCTGGGCGCGACTGGCTGCCGTGTTTCGCCCACAAAAATACACAAGTCACTGCGCTTTACAGTGTATTCCTGTGAAGCGCTTTGAGACGTCTCGACGATGTGATGAGGTATTTGAACCTTAGAAGCAAGAAGCAAAGAGATGGGAGGCATTTTCTTTAGCGCACACGGACACACGCACACACGGAAACCCGTCACCGTGACCGGCCGGGTGGCTGACACACACACACGGAAACCCGTCACCGTGACCAGTCGGGTGTCTGACACACATGGAAACCGCTGCGTGTCCAGCCCGGACCCCCCTCCCCGCCAGTTAGTCAGTGGGGGCTTTGGCTGTGGGGTTACCAGGAGCTGAGGGCGAGGATTCTCTGCCCCCAGTGACTGGTCGGCCCTTTCCAGGTCCTCCCGTGTCTGGGCCGGGCCGGGCCGCCATCAGCAGCGAGTGCCCTGGGACCCTGCGGCCCCTCCTGGCTCGGGAACCGGGGGCTCGAGACCCTCACAGAGTGGGGGGGGAGTCGATTGCAAGCTTCCTTTGCCAGGCAGGTCACCTCGGGGGCCAGTTCAGGTTTAGCCGAGCTCAGTGGCACGCTTAGCAGTTGGCGCGGGAGAGGTGCCAGGCTCCGGGAAGCCTTGCCTATCTGCTCCAGAGCACAACAACACCCTGAAGAGACGCAGAGAGCTGGCGATCGGACAGGCGGCCGCCATCGATCGTCAGCGCCACCCGAAACCCTGTCATCCTGCGTTATCCGCCTCGTAAACGAATCTGGGGCGGAAGTGCCTTTCCCCCTCGGCTCGGGAACGCCGAAAGGACGCGAGGGGAAGCGCGGATAAATCTCATAAGCTGTCAGATCTGTTATCGGGAAAAAAATCACATGAGGAACATCATCCTGGCAAATGTGACAGATGGCTCTTAAGCACTCACCGCTAAACCAGGGGTTTAGGTCTATTCTGCTTCACGAGAAGTCCTGACATCTAATTAATTCTCTGTCAAGCGTTCGTAAACAGTTAACCCTTCCGGAGCCGCTGGCTCTCACACCCCGTAACTAGTGAGATCCGTATCCCTTCCCGGTGTCTCGGAGCTCCCCTGGAGCGTCGTGGTTTAAGAGCGCTCGCCTCGCAAGCGAGCGAGGGGACCCGGGTTCGAATTCCCGGCCGGGGCTGGGTCAGGGTCAGGGGCGAAACCTTAGGCAAGTTTCCTTACTCCACATGCACACGCACACACACGCGCGCACACACACACACATACGCACAGACGCGCACACACCTCTGCTTACCCGGCAGTAAGTAGGAACCCTACTTACATCTCAGGACGTTTTCAAAGCATTTCACAGAATATACCGTCGAGTGTAGTGACCGTATGTTTTGTGGGTGAAACGCGGCAGCCAATTGCGCACAGCGGCGTCCCCACACAAAGAGTCGCGGATCGAGCGAACAAATTATTATATTGTCACATATACATGTTTTTAAAAGGCATTATTACCCCCGGAAAAGCCATCCGCCAATCGACTAACAAACGGGTCCCTACCGACTGCCGGTAAACAGATGCCTGTGGGTGCGATACGGAGACTTGCCTAAGGTTTCGCCCTGACCCTGCCCGGCCGGGGATCGAACCCGGTTCCTCTCGCTTGCGAGGCGAGGGCTCCCAACCCCTGAGCTACAGGGTTCCACAGACGGGTTTGGCTCGAGACCGTAGCCTCTCACTTCACGAGCTGACGACACACAAGAGTCTTTGGCCCCATTTGCCTGGGCAGGGCCTGAGGGCGAGAAGGTCAACGGTTCCAAATATTTTAAGCACTCGGGGAAATCACAGAGACAAAGGGTTGCCCGGCACAGCCCTAATCTGATCATGTTTTATTCAATCCCTTTATGAAGTCACACAATACGGAGATTAATCCTTCATTAATATTCCACGCTGCGTAAAGCACAAAAACAGCTCAGCACCTGAAATGCTCGATCGGTTATTCTTGTGGGTATAGCGCGGGAACCCTCGCTGGAAAGTTGGGGGGGAAACAGAGAGGCTAAGAGCTAATTCTCTCTTCTTTTCACTTAACACAACAGTGCTTTGCTTGTCCAGACTGCGTGAGGCGGAGGTCTCAGGAAGCTCAGTGGTTCCAGCGCTCGCCTCGGAAGCGAGAGGATCCGGGTTTGATTCCCGGGCGGGTCGGGGCGAAAGCTCGGGCAAATTTTCCTTACTCCACACTCACTCACGCGCGCGCGAGCGCACACACACACCTGTGTAGGAACCCGCTCGTTAGTCGATCGGCCGATCGCTTTTCCGGGGGGTAATAAATAAACCCTTCAAAAAACACTACTAATAATACTACTAATAATAAATCGGTCGCTTCAATCCACGGCCGTTTGTGGGGACGCTGCGGTGCAGTCATAGCGTATCCTACGCGATAAGGCGCCACTTTGAGCGCAAGAATTATTATTGTAGGATTATTGATGAACGCAGGGGCCTGGAGCGGTGACTGACAGCACAATTTAATATATAATGGTAGAAAATGATGAATAAGACAGCTGGCAATGGGAAGCAAGTCTCTTAAAAAGTAGCTCCGAGGATTTCAATTGAACTCACATTCAATCAGTTTCTCATTAAGCGCAGACAGATATCAGCCTGCAGATTACCAACCTCTATATTTAGCATTTGATTTCTTTTAGTTCTTTTACAAAAGCGAACACATAAGGGCCTGACGAGCACTCCATTACCCATTTCTATGTGGGCTCAGGAGGGGAGTGGGGGGGGGGGGGGGGTCAAAAGATATTAGCTTCCAATCTTTTTTTGGCTCTTTTTTTCCCTTCCTCTCAAACGGGAGCGTTGTTAAGAAAAGGCGATCTTGCGGGCGCGCGTGAGCTGAGTGGTTTCAAGCTGTGCTGGATATGCGAGAGAGAGCAGAGAGAGACGTCGCGAGATAATAACAATAATAATAATAATAATAATGATAATCCTGGCATTTGATACAGCGCCTTATCACGTCTTCCGAGACGTCTCAAAGCGCTTCAGGGGATATACACTGTGTGAGTGTGTGTGTGTGTGTGTGTGTGTGTGTGGAGTAGGGAAAGTTGCCCCATGTTTTGCCCTCCCCTCCCGGGAATCGAACCCGGGTCCTCTCGCTTTTGCAAAGACCCTCACGGACATTCCTGCAAACCCCGTAGTGACAGAGTGGACTGAGCGGCCGACCTCTGTGCCGTAATCCGTGCGAATCTAACCGAAGAGCCGAGCAAAAGTAAAAATGAGAAACGAGATGATGATGATAATAATAATAATAATAATAATAATAATCCTGGCATTTGATATGGCGCTTTTCACGTCTTCTCGACGTCTCAAAGCGCTTCGCGGAACAGACTGTGAAGTGAATTGACCGTGTGTTTGTGGGCGAAGGTGGAAGGAATCATTTCAAACGCCGGCTGAGAGCGCTCAAAGCGTGTCTGTAAACGTCTCCCACCGATTCAAAACCCTTTCTCTCTCTCTCTCTCTCTCTCTCGCTCTCTCTCTCTCACTCTCTCGCGCTCTCACGCTCTCTCTCTCGCGCCCTCGCTCTCTCTCTCGCGCTCTCTCTCTCTCGCGCGCTCTCTCTCTCTCTCTCGCGCTCTGGCCGGGGAACGAAAGCCTTTGCCGAGTTTCACTTTGATGAGGTTAGGCGACAGCGTTTGCAACAGAAGCTGAGAGAGAGAGAGAGAGAGAGAGGGAGAGAGAGCGATTTAAGTGAGGATCCGATTTCTAACGAGAACCGTATTAAAACACGGCGCCTGTTCTACTCCCAAAGTAATTTTCTCCTCTCGCGCTTCCTCTCAAGAGTTCAGACGTGGCTGTGAGTTACTCTTAACTGGGTGCTGACCCCTCTCCCGTGTCGACCCTGGAAGGAATATTATGACGACGAGGACCATAATAATCCTGGCATTTGACCCGGCGCCTTATCGCGTCTTCGAGACGTCTCAAAGCGCTTCACGGGGGGGGGCCCCTGTAAAGTGTAGTGACTGGACATGGTGTGGGCGAAACGCGGCAGCCTGCGTGTGTGCGTGCGTGCGTGCGTCCCGGGTCCTCTCCCGGACGAACCACGACTCCTGTGTCAAGTGTATTCTGCGGGTGGACGCAGCAGCCGGATTTCACTCACAGCACGGTCCCCCCTACGCCCCACGCAGCGACGACAGGAATTTCAGCCCTGATCTCTCAAAGCAAGAAAACATCTCGCACTGTGGTCTCAAAAGAAATTTACGCCGATTATCCTGCGATGTAGTGGCTGCGTTTTTCATTCAGCAAACAAACGGCCCCTGTTTCCGCATTAATTTAAAGAGACGCTGAAAGCCTTCGACACTGTAACCAGCCGGCTGCAGGGATACAGATCGCACAGGTTCTTGTTCTCTCATCCTTCACGAACCCCCCCCGCGTCTCTCTGCGGCCCGCCGGCTTCGAATGCAGTAAATAATCCTCGCAGTTTGACCCGGCGCCTCATCGCGCCTTCGCGACGTCTCAAAGCGCTTCACGGGATACACTGCGAAGAGCGGTGGCTGTACGTTATTGTGGGCGAAACGCAGGCAGTCGATTGCGCCCAGCGACGTCCCCACAAACAGTCGTGGAGTGGATTGAGTGACCAAATTATCTCGACGACGTGATAAGGCGCTGCGTCAAATGCAAGGATTATTATTGTTAAATACAGGCGCGCGCGCGCGTGCGTGTGTGTGTGTGTCTGTGTGTGTGGAGTAAGGAAACCTGCCCAATGTTTTTTCGCCCTGACCTGCCCGGCCAGGAATTGATCCCGTGTCCCGTTGCTTGCGAGATGAGCGCTCCAACCACTGAGGTCCAGGACTCCATGTATCGCACCGGGAAAAGGAATGTCCCCCCACCCCACCCCACCGTCTCTCTCTCTCTCTCTCTCTCTCTCCACAGGCAGCGCCTGATCAGGGAGCCGTAAATAAACCCAGAGAAACCACGCAACTTCTGCTGGAATAAACCTACAGGTTTGGACAAATGGCTCTCCAGACAACAGTAACCCAGATTCACGTTCAGCAGCGAGCCGCGGCTGGTGTGAGCGACACTTCCGCTGGGTAATCAGAGGCGTGTGTGTGTGTGTGTAGTGTACGTGTGTGTGTAGTGTATGTGTGTGTGCGCGTGTAGTGTACCTGTGTGTGGAATACGTGTGTGTGTGGTGTACGTGTGTGTGTGTGTGGTGTACGCGTGTGTGTGTAGTGTACGTGTATGTGCGTATGTATGTATACGTGGAGTGACAAAACTTGCCTAAGGTTTGGCCGCGCCCGCCCGCCCGCCCACCCGCCAATCGTGACAGCTCAAAGCGTAAGGTGTAGTGTAGTGACTGTACATTTCGTAGGCGAAACGCGGCAGCCAATTGCGCCGGGCAGCCTCCCCCCCAAAACAGTCGTGGCTCGAGTGACCCAACTAATTATTTTTGCTTTCAAGGGCTTATTACCCCCGGAAAAGGGATCCGCCGATCGACTAACAAGCGGGTTCCTGCCGACTGCCGGGCAAGTAAATGTTGCGCCCGCACAATATACAGTCAATTCGCTTTGCACTGTAGCCCCGTGAAGCCCTTCGAGGCGTCTCGAAGGCGCGATTAAGGCGCCGGGTCACAAATGCGAGGATCATGCGTCAAAGGCACGAGATAATTACCCTCCAGCCACCGAACGGGACGGCAGCCTCAACACAAACGGAGCGATTTTTTTTTTACCTGCTGACATTGACAAAGGAATACCAATCAAAGGGATCGCTTGGCCCTAATAGTCCCCCCCCACCCCCACACACGAATAGAGGGGGCGGCAGAGGCCGAGGAGAACAGAGGCCCTATCGCTTTAAGGAGGACCAGGATTATTTTTCGTTCAATTAGTGAGTGAAAGGCCGGGGGTGCATTGGCTGATCCTGTGTGTGTGATTCGCAGGAAGTTCCCTCTCTGCTCATAATACCGGGTTTGTTTGCGCAGATGTGGCTTTGTTCCGAAGAGGGTCGAGAGCTGAGGCTAACAAGAGGGAGGAGACGGACGTCTCAAAAGGCTTGTGCCAATTAATGAGTTCTTTGCCTCCGCTAATCCACGGGGGTTGCCCAGAGTAGGCGCTACGGGAAAGGATCCAGCGTCCAGGGTCGGGGTGGGAAAAAACCGGTCCCCGCTCCACGTCTACCCGCAAGTCAGGCTGTGAGCAGTCAATGGGCTCGCAAAGGAGATCTGAATAAGAATGGATCTGAATTGGGAGACCCTGCAGCCCTCCCCTCGCACCCCACAGCCCCTGTAGCTCAGGGGTTAGACCCCCCGCCTCGCACCCCACAGCCCCTGTAGCTCAGGGGTTAGACCCCCCGCCTCGCACTCCACAGCCCCTGTAGCTCAGGGGTTAGACCCCCCGCCTCGCACCCCACAGCCCCTGTAGCTCAGGGGTTAGACCCCTCCCCTCGCACCCCACAGCCCCTGTAGCCCAGGGGTTAGACCCCCCGCCTCGCACCCCACAGCCCCTGTAGCTCAGGGGTTAGACCCCTCCCCTCGCACCCCACAGCCACTGTAGCTCAGGGGTTAGACCCCTCGCCTCGCACCCCACAGCCCCTGTAGCTCAGGGGTTAGACCCCTCGCCTCATAAACCACAGCCCCTGTAGCTCAGGGGTTAGACCCGTCACCTCGTGAGCCACAGTCCCTGTAGCTCAGGGATTAGACCCCTCGCCTCGCGATCCAGAGGACCCGGGTTCGATTCCCAGGCCGGGCAGGGTCAGGGTGAAATGTTGGGCAGGTTTCCTTACTCCCCTGCGCCCCCACACCCCCCCAACCCCCACACACACACACGCGCGCCTCTGTTTACCTCGCAGTTGTCAGTCGAGTGGCTGATCGCTTTTCCGGGGGCAATAATAATACCGTCAAAAATAAATGACAGCTCGGCGCAATTGGCTGCTGCGTTTCGCCCACGGAACGCGGGGTCGACTCCCTTGACAGTGTGTCCTGTGAAGTGCTTCGAGGCGTCTCAAAGACGTGATACGGCGCTGTATCAAATGCAAGGATTATAAGGAGTGTTGTTACGCACCATGTGCAGAGAGGTGCGTGTACGTGTGTGTCTGCGTGTGCGTGTGTAGATATGCACATCATTCGGGCAGCTCACTAGTACCCCGCGTGCGCGTGTGTGTGTGTGTGTGTGTGTGTGCGTGTGGGGGTGGTGGGGGGGTGTGCGTAGCTCCCTTTATGTAAAGATTACGCTTCCCAGGGCCTCTCAAAGCCAGGCCTTTCACAAGCGTAATGCAGCCCCGATAGGCAGCATTTGTGCTGAAAAGATGCCTTGCGAATCTCGCCACGAGAAAATAAAATAAAAGCCTTTAATACAGTTGCTCCTTGTCTATTCATTCGAGGGATTATGTGGGTTTTTGTGATCCTAAACAAACAGCATATTGTCAGATCAGACTCCCGTGTTCGGTAAAAGGACGGCTCATTGACTGATGTCTTATTCATTCAAAGCAGTGAATAACCAAAGTGCTTTGAAGGGACCAGAAAGAAGTTAAGAGCCTATTTATCAACCGTGTACAGTGGCCTGCAGTGTGGATTATGATTCTCCTCAGCCCAGCGGCTGCACAGACCCGACCTGTCACGGATAAATAATAATAATAATGATAATAATAATCCCGGTGTTTGACCCAGCGCCTTATCGCGTCGTCGAGACGCCTCACAGTTCCTCGCGGGGCACGCTGTACGGTGCGGTGACTGTGTGTTTTGTGGGCGCAAGGGCGGCAGCCGAACTGCGCCCGGCGACGACGTCCCCCCACGAACGGGCCGTGGGTCGAAGTGACCGCGTGATTTATTTATTTCTCGTTTGATTTATTTCGGAACCCGCTCGCCCGCCCGCCCGAGGAAGAGCAGTCTCTCTCCCTGTCTACTCACTCTGTCGGCCTCACCTGCGAGCTATTCATCCGAGAATATTAAAACCATTTTTTGTAGGATAGCTCTTGCACGTGAGAGCCGATTTGGAGCAACAGGATTAAGTTTCACGCGTATCACCTCCTGTTGTTATATACTGGATTCCGCTGAGATTACTCGCTGCCTGGTGACGTCACTTTGCGGAGGTGTTGTGTTATGTTAGCTCTCTCTCTCTCTCTCTCTCTCTCGCTCTCTCAAGGATTCGAGTCCGAGGCTTTTGGCAACTCAATTAACGGATGGAATTTCCATCCGACACTTTACGCAATGGAACAGGTTCCTCCTCCCACTGCTTAATATGAATAATAATAATAATAATAATAATTATTATAACGATAATCTTCAATACCTATATGCTCCCGATATGGAGGTAACATCCTCCACAGTCATGGGGTCAACTTCCACACGGGTGCGGGTGACACCCAATGTAATTATGTTGTCGTTCCTGTTGCATGTTGCCCAGCGTCTCATTGCGTCTTCGAGACCATCGCAAAGCTCTTCACAGGATACGCCGTGGTGTAGTGACTGTGTATTTTGTGGGCGAAACGCGGCAGCCCAGCGACGCCCCTCCCGCAAGCAGTCGTGGGTTGAGCGGCCAAATTATTATTATTATTATTTTGTTCGAAGGGATTATTAACCCCACCCCACCACACCCTCCCACCCCCGGAAAAGCGATCCGCCAACCGACTAACAACCGGGATCCAGCAGTAACGCTGGTAAACAGAGGCGTGTGTTTGTGTGCGTGTAGGGCAAGGAAACTAGAGCGAGCAAGGTTTCGCCCTGACCCTGCCCGGCCCGGCCGGGAATCGAACCCGGGTCCTCTCGCTTGCGAGGCGAGGGCTCTAACCCCTGAGCTGCAGGACATCCTTCTCTCTGCTCCTCACACGATAGAGCCCGGCCAGATGCCAAGACAACACTTGGCACGAGCGGGAGGCTAGACGGGATATTTGCTGGGACCGCAGCTGGCTGTGGGCGATCCTACAGAGACACAAGAGAGGTGTCAACACACCACAAGTGCCAGCCACCTCTGGCAGCTTCTATTTATAACCCTGGCCTGCGCCTTCAACTGGAACAAAGTACCTTTTAATGAGTATTTTTTTTCCCGTTTCACTCCCTCGCTCACCTGTGGCGACTGACTGGCAAGGGGTTGGAACTGGAATCAGAGGTTTACTCACTGCTTCCCTCCCAAAAACCTCGCCAAACTGCAGTCAAGTGGTCAGAGCCCTCGCCTCGCAAGCGAGAGGACCTGGGTTCGATTCCCGGCTGGGGCAGGGTCTGGGAGAAACGTTGGGCAAGTTTCCTTACTCCACACACACACACACACACACACAGACCCCTGTTTACGAGCAGTAAGTAGGAACCTGCTTGTTAGTCGATTGGCCGATTGCTTTCCTCGGGGGTAATAATCCCTTCAAAAAATAATAAGACAATCACTCGATCCACGGCTGCTTGTGGGGGGACGTCGCCGGGCGCCATTGGCTGCTGCGTTTCGCCCACAAAGCGCGCAGTCACCGCACTTTACCGTGCGTCCCGTGGAGCGCGGAGACGTGACAAGGTGCCGTGTGAAGCGGGTAATAACTTTATCCAGTTTACCCAGCGCGCAAGGGGTTAACCAATAACAGCGCACCATAAATCCCTCAAGCCGGGAACTAAAAGTGCTTAGCAGAAAAATGCTCTTAACATTGAACCGCAAGCCAGACTTATTGCCAAAGAGTATCTGAGGAGAAGACAACAGCCAGAATTTATGCCCTGTTTGTGTGAGTGTGTGTGTGGGGGGGGGGGGTGGGGGGGGGGGGACTGTTTTCACCCTATCGAGCAAGTTGCCATTAATTCAGCTTTCTCTGCAATAGCCCCACTTAAGAGTGGGCTGTTCAGCGGCAAACTCCTGCACTCTCACGAGGGAACGGTTCAGAGCCATTGCCGATACATCTGGGACAGATTTCCTGCTGACTCCCCGGGTTTTGTTTGCCGACCGTTCCGAGCTGGAGAATAATACTAATAATAATAATAACAACGATGATCCTTGCATTTCACACGGCGCCTCATCGCGTCTCGAAGCCCTTCGCGCAATATGCCGTAAAGGCGCAGCGGCTGTGTGCATCTTTGTGGGCGAAAGGCCAATTGCGCGCAGCGACGTCCCCGCGAACCGTCGTGGGTTGAAGCCACCCAATTATGATTATTATTACGATGTAATGGAGCTCCTAATCCTCGCCTCAGAGCGCTCAAAAGTGGCGTAAGCCTGACTCCGAGCCGTAAGCGCGGGGGGAAAAGGAAGAGGGGAGAGACGGGGTGGGGGGGGGGGGGGCAAGCGGAGGGATTGGAGGGAGAGTGTTCCAGATTTTCGGGGCGTGGATCAAGAAAAACAGTGCCTGAGGTTGCCGGCCTAAAAATAGATGCCCGTCCAACTAATGCGGCCGGGATTTCCACTCCGTACAATCCCTCGGAAAGTAATAATGGATTAGCAACTGAAACCGCGCGGAGGTAGCGCGCGCCTGGGTGAGCACGGCCAGATCTGAGATGAAAAATAGGGGCCAGCTGAGCGTTATAATTACAGCGCCGTGCCACACAGCGCTGAGGCCACAGACCGGCAAAGCGCCCGGAGACGCTCGTCGATCACAGCCACGAGATGGGCTGCGGTTCAAGGCTCCAAAGTGCCTTCGGATTCGTAAATTGGATTGGCGTTCCAATCTCAAGGAACACGATCACCAAAGGCTGTGACTGTCCTCACCAGGGATTGAGCTGTGCACTGCTGCGGACACTCACACACGCGCTGGAGAGATTTACACTCTCTCTCTCTCTCTCTCTCGCTTGGGTTCTGGCGAGACCACAGCTCTCTCTGATCAGTCGCTGGTTACCAGACACGGCAGCCCCAAATCCTGTCCGTCGCGGAGTCCCTGTAGCTCAGGGGTAGACCCCTCCCCTCGCACCCCACAGCCCCTGTAGCTCAGGGGTTAGACCCCTCGCCTCGCAAGACAGAGGACCCGGGTTCGAGTCCTGGCCGGGCAGGGTCAGGGCGAAACCTTAGGCAAGTTTCCTTACTCCCCCCACCCCCACCCCCCCACACACACGCCTCTGTTTACCAGCAGTAAGTAGGAACCCGCTTGATTGGCGGAATAGACTGTAAAGTGAATTGACCGTATACTTGTGGGCGAAACGCATATTATATTAGATACAGAAATAATATTATTATTATTGCGACACATACAATCCAGTCATCTCTTCACAATGCTATTGATCACGTTCGTTATGATTATTCCTGTTGTTTTGCTCACAAAACACACGGTCACTGCACTTTACAGTGCGTTCCGTGATGCGCTTTGAGACTTCGCGCAGACCTGATAGGGCCCTGTATCAAGCGCAGGGACTATTATAATTTCGCCGCTCTGCGTTGAACGCAGCGGTTTGCCACTTGTCTGTCGCCGCGAAATAAGTTATTAATTTGTTAAGACTCGCAGATAACAATGAAATGTGTTTGCAGCTGACAAACATTGGGGAAATCTCCACAACAGGTTGACTGCCTGCCCACATCCACCAGCTCCCAGATAATTAGTTTCCAACACAATCTACTCCCCAGGACACCCTGAGGCCACGGAGCCACAAGGCAATCACTGGTAGTGGCTCCTGCGTGGGCTCTGCCTGCGACAAAACCTCCGGCTGCTTCGCAGGCGCTCTCAGCCTCTCGCGGGTTCTCCATCGGGGTAACGATCGTAATCCGTTGCGTTTGACCCGGCGCCATGTCACGTCTTCGAGGCGTCTCAAAGCGCTTCACGGGACACGCCGTCGAGTGGAGTGGCTGTGTGTGTTCTGTGGGCGAAACGCGGCAGCCGATCGCGCCCGGCGACGTCCTCACAAACAGTCGTGGGGTTGAGTGACCGAATTATTATTATTATTATTATTTTGTTTTGAAGGGATTATTGCCCCCGGAAAAGAGATCCACCAATCGACTGAACTGGGTTCCTACTGAGTGCTAGGTGTACATGTGTGTGTGTGAGTACGTGTGTGTGCATATGTGTGTGAGTAAGTGTGTGTGTGTGCGTGTGCGCATGAGTGTACGTGTGAGTATGTGTGTATGTATGTTCGTGTGTGCGTGAGTGTAGTGTGTGTGTGAATGTGTATTTGAAAACGTGCGTGAGTGTATGCGTGAGAGTACGTGTGCGTGGAGTGTACGTGTGAGTATATGTGTGTGTGTGTTTGTGTGTGCGCGTGAGCGTACGTGTGCGTGAGTGGAGTGTGTGTGCCATCCAGGCTGGGGAATGCGGTCGGGATGAAAGGGACCTGGGTGAATGCAGGCGGACAGGATGGAGTGTTTCTAGGTGTGCCGGGACTGGCTTTGTAAACACAGTCAGTTAGTGGTATTACTGACTGCGGGTGACACATCATCAATACGGCACCAATCTTTCCTTTCGTTGTGCTGACAACCTACTTAACGTGACGGCTTGAAGTCCTGTTGTGCCTTGTAATCAGCTTGTGCATCGAACCGTCCAGCGGGCAGGAGGCCCACCTCTAACCTCCCCGTCTGTGGCGTCCTTCAAATCAGACGTCACTGGGATTGAACGGGGGTCCTGGGATGCCAGAGGATGAGACGGACGCACCGAAGGAACTTTTTCCTGCGGATGTTCGGGCTGGGTTTCCCGCTGGCACTGTTGACCCTTTCGTTTCCTTACTCCGCGCACGCGCGCGCGCGCACTCACACACGTTTACCTCGCAGTAAGTAGGAACTTGGTTGTTAATCCATTGGTTTTCTGGGAGGGGGTGGGGGGGGGAGAGGGGGGTAACAATCCCTTCAAGAAAATAAACAAATAAGAAATAATAATAATCATTTGGTCACTTCAACCCACGGCTGTTTGTGGGGACGTCGCTGGGCGCAACGGGCTGCCCGCGTTTCGCCCACAAAATACACAGTCACTGCGCTTTACAGTGTAATCCCGTGAAGCGCTTTGAGACGTCTCGAAGGCGTGATGAGGTGCCGGGTCAAAGGCAAGGATTATTATTGCTGTTAGTTCGCACACGAGCACACACACTCAGGCACGCACGCGCACACACAGACAGACACACACACACACGCACGCAGAGTGACTCGCACACATACACACACTTTGCCGGTTCTCTGCCCTAGTACGCATCCCCGGACACGCGCGCGCGCACACACACACACACTACTGAGTACTACACACATTGTAGGACTGTACAAGATGCCAGACGGTCCTGTGATAAATCTGACTACACCAGCGCTAAAGTGTTGGTCAGCAAGAAAAGCAGCAAAGTACTTTATGACAAAGTGATTCACTACCGCGATCACGATGTGAAACAAATGGAATATCCCGGCTCGACTTCAGCTCTAACCACTGCATGTTTATGCACATGTTATTTCCGTGTGCTTTGGGAGCTGTGAAGGTGGTTGATGCGTGTGTCGTGTCAGCCTGGCCCAGTTAGTACCTTAAGCGCTCTGAGACGCTATCCTGCGTGTCCAGGTGTGGGGGGGGGTGTGGGGAATTCTACAGTCGGGTTTGGAGACTCTTAAGCAACGGTGACGGGTTTTCGTGTGTGTGTCAGACACCCGGCCGGTCACGGTGACGGGTTTCCGTGTGTGTCAGACACCCGGCCGGTCACGGTGACGGGTTTCCGTGTGTGTCAGACACCCGACCAGTCACGGTGACGGGTTTCCGTGTGTGTCAGACACCCGGCCGGTCACGGTGACGGGTTTCCGTGTGTGTCAGACACCCGACCGGTCACGGTGACGGGTTTCCGTGTGTGTCAGACACCCGACCGGTCACGGTGACGGGTTTACGTGTGTGTCAGACACCCGGCCGGTCACGGTGACGGGTGTCCGTGCGTGTCAGACACCCGACCGGTCACGGTGACGGGTTTCCGTGCATGTCAGACACCCGGCTGGTCTCGGTCACGGGTTTCCGTGTGTGTCAGACACCCGGCCGGTCACGGTGACGGGTGTCCGTGCGTGTCAGACACCCGGCCGACCTCAAAAATATTTCTTTCTGGTTGTACTTTGAAAAATAGGCTTTAAGGTTGACTTTGAGATAGTTTTCCAACCCTTCTGCCCGAACTTTAAGGCTCAAACCTTCGGCTTGAGAGGAAACGACAGGGATAAAGCGGGAGTGGGAGAGAGAGGCGGATAGGATCGTGGGATAAAGGGGATGAAGAGAACAGCGCTTACCTCCACCTCCTCCCAACAATGAAGAGTTTGCTGCAAAGAGAGAGAAAAGATGGGTTCAGAAACTGTGCGCGCAATACCCACATATAAAATAACAATGATAATAATCCTCACATTTGTGACAGCGCCTTATCACGTCTTCAAGACGTCTGAAAGCCCTTCACGGGATAATACTGTAAAATGTAGTGACTGTGTGTTTCGCGGGCGAAACGCGGCAGCCAATTGCGCCCAGCGACGTCCCACAAGTGACCTCACTGTTATTATCATTATTATTATTTTTTAAGAGATCATTGCCCTCCGAGAAAGCCGATCGACTAACAACCGGGTTCCCGCTTACCGCGAGGTACGCAGAGGGCCGTGTGCGGAGAGCTGGGGAGGTGACATCGAGCCGCTCGGCGATAGGAAGCCTGGCGAGGATGGGCGAGAGCGGAGAAGCAGTCACCCTCTCACCTCGTCGGGACGTGTTCTCCCCATTACCATCCCACGTGCAAATCTGCGTCTGCCTTGGGAGCTGTTTCCAGGGACGTGTCAGCCAATTAACTGGTTATTAACGAGGGACATGTATAGCTTGTCACTGAGTCTTGCAACACGCCCTCCCTCCCACTGCGAGCGACAACACAAACCGCCCCCCCCCCCGCCCACCCCCCACCGCTCAAACCCACCGCCCGGTGTTTTGATTTGATTTTCACACATCCGATTTCTGTCTGACGTGCTCAGACTCCTCATTCCTGCCTGAAAGGGACCCCCTACAGGGAGAAATTATAAAGATGGCTTCTACATCGTTTGCTCTGTTTACCAGCGGTGAATAGGAACCCCGCTTGTTAGTCGATTGGCAGATCGCTTTGCGAGGGTGGGAGAGGGGGGGGGGGTAATAATCCCTTCAAGAATAATAATAACGCGGCCACTCAATCCGCGAACGTTTGTGGGACGCTGCTGTGCGCAATTGACGGGCACATTACCCCCAGAAAAGCGATCCTCCAATCGACTAACAAGCGGTTCCTACTTACTTAAACACAGGCGTGTGTGTGTGTGTGTGTGTGTGTGTGTGTGTGTGGAGTAAGGAAACTGCCTAACATGTTGCCCTGACCCTTTACACATCCACAGGCAATAAGAAATGAGGGTGGATGTGTACAGGGACATGGTTTTACCGGTGAGTCAGAGGATGTGGATGTGGATGTGGAGCACAGCTGGCGGCGCTGATATTGTTAAGGAGCATTGAGAACCCGTGCTCTAGCTCTGAGACGTCGCTTTTCAAAGGACCGCAGGCGGCGTTGACAAGTTAACACTTAATGCCAGTCGCTGCTTCTCAATGCCTGGTCGCTTTAGGCTGAGGATGGGGCAGGAAGGGGGCAAGACAGAGGGAGGGATAGAGGGAGAGAGTGACAGAGTTTCGGGGGGCGTCGTGGCTGAAGGGATTATTACCCCCAGGAAATCGACTGGCAAACGGGGTTCCTACTTACTGCCGGGTAATAAGAATAAAACAATCCTTGCATTTGATGTAGCGCCTTATCACGTCGTTGAGACGTCTCAAAGCGCTTCACAGAATCCACTGTAAATTGTGGTGATGGCTGTGTGTTTTGTGGGTGAAAATACACGGGTCAACAGGGGCGTGGTGCGTGCGAGCGTGTGAGTGTGCGGGTGGAGTAAGGAAACTTGCCCAACGTTTCGCCCGGCCCGACCCTGAAGGGTTATGATCGAACCCGGGTCCTCTCGCTTGCGCGCGAGGCGAATGCTCTCACCGCTGAGCTCCAGGACTTCGTGCAAGGAGTTAAAATAAAGTGGCTGAGCCGAGCTGAGTTTCAACCCGAGCTTTAACGTGGGGAGTGTACGACGGTGTCACCCGGAGTGAAAGGCCTCCCACGGGAGCAGCCACCGCGACGGAGCCACTGCACACTTGTCATTTGCCGAGCGGTTCGGGGTTTGATGTGGGTTCCAGCTGCTGTTTCAGACAGATCTCGGCAGGAGCCGTGTCCTGTGGGGGCGGACTGACTGACGCTCAGAACTCTCTGCCTTTCTCGCGCTCGGTTCTTTTGGGAGCCCAGCAGAGAAGCGTGCGTGAAGGGTTGACAGAGGTGTCCCATCCCACGGGCTCTAACCCGGGCTAATTAATGTTCAACAGGCGGCAAGAAGGCAGCGCAGATGAGGACAGGCGTCACGCGCAACTTGTCAATGTTACACTGAGAAAGAAAGATGGTGCCTGGATGGTGCACAACAGCTCCGATCAGGACCCGAAATAGACAGCCAATCTCAAAGCGCTTCACGGAAAGCGAATCAAATTACTGTTATCGTTAGAATTTTTCTGCTGGGATTATTACCCCCCCCCCCCCCGGTTTGCGGGTCGCTGCCGTGCGCAACCGGCTGCTGCGTTTCGCCCACAAAATACCCACTCAATTAATTTTACAGCGTATCCTGCGAAGCGCTTTGAGACGACCCGAAGACGTGATAAGGCGCAAGGATTATTATTGTTATTATTTTAAACGGAAGGCGAAATTGAGACCGGCCCCTGAGACACAAGAGAGCATCCACAGGACTCGCTATTTACTAATCCATTTGCAAATTGTGCAATTTAGACTTCTGAAATTCCAAGCAACTGCTTTCACGGAGAGAGAGCGAGTGAGAGAGAAAGACAGCCCATTCTCCTGTGCTAATTATCACATAATTTCCACGCAGCAGGCAATGAATTGGTGTTTTTTAGCTGCTCGCTACTTAATGGACTATGATATTAGGCTGTCATGTTAAACAGCGGTTTTCCGTTTGCTTTGCTGATATTATACTTCGCAGCCAAAGACATTTTCTAAGCGTTATAAAAACACTCCAAAAAAAAAAAATGTCAGATCCGTGACGGTTTCAGAATAATGATGAACCACGATTCGGGCAAGGTTCAAAATAGCGTTCCCACCTCTGAACCTGTTTGTGGAGTCCTGCATCTTAGTGGTGAGAGTGCTCGCCTCGCAAGCGAGAGGACCTGGGTTTGGTTCCCGCGTGGACCGGGCTAAACATTGGGCAAGTTTCCTTACTCCACACACACCCACGCACACACCCACACACACCCACACACGCGCGCGCGCGCCTCTGTTTACTTAGCTTAAGTAGTAACTCGGTTGTTAGTCGATCGGCGGATCGATTTTCCGGGGGTAACAGACCCTCTTAAAAAAAAATAATAACAGTAAATTTGGTCACTGAACCCGCCACTGTTTGTGGGGACGTCGCTGGGCGCAGGTGGCTTCCGCGTTTGGCCCGCGAGCGACACAGTCACCGCACTTTACAGTACATCCTGTGAAGCGCTTTGAGACGTCTCGAAGACCCGAGATCGGGCTATACCAAAGCGCTTCACGGAATTCAAGTGAGTTGACTGTATATTGCTCTAGGTGAACAGAGGCGCGTGTATGTGCGTGCGTGCGTATGCGTGTGCGTGGTAAGGAAACTTGCCCAACGTTTCGGCCTGACCCTGCCCGGCCCGGGAATCGAGCCCAGGTCCTCTCGCTCGCGAGGCGGGGGCACTAACCGCTGCGCTGCAGGACTCCACTGCTGCCACGTTCCGCTACCCCTCTCTCTGGCGTGGCGCCCGAGCTGGAGGCCGGCCGGCGAGTTCCTGCCAAAGGCACAGTGTGCGCACTTAATTGCCCAGGTCAGCGAGAACAATGCGGGTCAAACCTCTCCCGTTTCCTTTCCTTTCTGCCCGCCCGCCCGCCAGCTGCAGGCTCCTTCCCCCCCAGTGTCAGTCTGAGGCCCTGCGGCATTCCTCTGGCGGGCTTCAGGAAATGCTTTCTCAAATGAGGATTAAACGTGAGCTGAAACAATGGGTGTTGGTCTTGGCTCAGTTCCCCGTCTGTACACTCAACATAAACTCTCTCTCTCTCTCTCTCGCTCTCTCGCGAGGAGGAGTCCTTGTAGCTCAGTGGTTAGAGCGAGCGAGAGGACCTTGGGGTTCGATCAGGGCAAGTTTCCTTGCTCCGCGCTCGCACACACACACACACAAGCCTCTGTCTACCAGCAGTCCGTAGGAACCCAGTTGTTGAGTCGATCGACGGATCGCTTTTCCAGGGAATAACCCCTTCAAAAAAATAATAATGATAATAATTTGGTCACCTAATCCCCGACTGTTTGGGGGGGGACGGGACGCTGCTGTGTGCAATCGGCTGCCGCATTTTGCCCCGTCAAGTCACTTCTACTGAGTGTTCCGTAAGCGCTTTGAGACGTCTCAAAGATGTGATGCTTACTGCTCGGTAAACAAGAGGCGCGCGCGCGTGAGTGTGTGTGTGTGTGGTGTGTGATGTGTGTGCGGTGTGTGTGTGTGTGGAGTAAGGAAACTTGCCCAACCTTTTGGCACTGACCCTGCCCGGCCCGGGAATCGAACCCAGGTCCTCTCACCCGCTTGCCAGGCGAGGGGGGGGGGGGGGGGGTCTAACCCGCTGAGCTACGGGACTCTGCGAGGAACGAGCTGCTTCGGCGGTGGGTGTGGAGTGTGAGCAATTAGCCGAGGCTTGGCTCGGTTTGGAACAGCGCTGCCTGAACACATTCACGGCGGGCGTTTTAATTTTACACAGCGGACGGAATTAGCCGCATTCAGACCTCGGCAGTCAGACCCTTTGGAGGGCGAAGATTAATGTGCAAATGACAACATGTCCCTGAATGTGAGCAGAGCTCTGATGACGCTCCCAGATAACTACTCCCAGCCACGCGTTGCCATGCACTCGCAGACGCCAAGCTTTCCCACAGCCAATTTTCTTGTTGACGCGGATGCGGCTCTGGGGAGAGCAGACGGTTTTAAGTGCGATATAAGCAGCCGCGAATCACGGGCTGACTGACTCCGAAAATAATAATAATAATAACTATTTGGTCGCTCAGTCCACAATTCGCTGTTCGTGGGGACGTCGCCGGGCGCAATTGGCTGTACGGTCACTGCACTTTACAGTATATTCTGTGCAGCGCTTTGAGACGTCTCGGAGACCCATAATCCTGGGTCAAACGCCAGGATTATGTATACTGTGTTTTGCGTGTGAGCGCACGGTCCAGGGGCTGACATTCCAATAGAGTCCTGGGGAAGTGCTGTATTATCAGAGATCCTGTCATCATTATAATAATATTAATCCGCGCGTTTGACCCGGCGCCTCATCACGTCTTCGAGACGTCTCAAAGCGCTTCACGGGATACCCCGTCAAGCGTAGCGACTGCGTGTTTGGTGGATGCAACCCGGCAGCCAATCTGAAGATGGGGAAGGAAGGGGGCAAGGCGGAGGGAGCGAGGGAGGGAGAGAGGGAGGGAGAGAAGGAGGGAGGGAGGGAGAGAGAGAGAGAGGGAGGGAAGGATTGATTGATTGATTGAGGGAGTGTGTTCCAGAGTTTCGGGGCTGAGGACGGTGGAGAGGAGGGCAATAGGGACAAGCAGGAGCCCACTCTCTACGGCAGGATGTGAGGATGGAGTCAGCCATCGCGATTTCCTCATAAAAAAATAATCCCGTTACTGAATAAAAACGACGTCAACTCTTTGCCGTTTCCAGTGACGCTGCTGTGTTTCGCCTGATCTCAGCCGACCCCCTGCCGAGCCAAGCACACTCTCGCTGTAAGTACAGTAACCGTACTTATTGGAGCAATTAATGGTGCGGCCAGCGACTGAGTGACTCTCGGCCGCTGAAAGCTCTCTCTTTAGCAGGCTGGGTTCACTCAATCAGAAATAAATCAATGAGCTTGTCTTAACAGATCCATTCAGCCTTTAAAACTTCCCATCAGGATATCTGGGAAAGTGTTTCGGTAAATTTGAGACCGCATTTAACGCACCACAAAGTAGGCTGAACAATAAAAACATAATTGATCGCCATTCCTCCCCTCTCTTACAATCGGCCTAATTAAATGTCTCGCGAGCTGTGGATTGGCAGTGTGCTTCGTGGGCGACACGTGGCAGACCACTGCGCACGGCGTCCCGCGAGCAGCCGTGGACTGAGCGACCAATTTATTATCGGTAACAGTAATAACTCGCGCATTTGACGCAGCGCCTCGTCGTGTCTTCGGGCCGCCTCGAGGCGCTTCACAGGACACGTGTGGGTGACTGCGCATTTTGTGGGCGAAACGCGGGCCCCGGCGACGTCCCCCACAGACAGTCGTGGATTTAGTGACCAGATTATTATTATTCTGAAGCGTGACTCCCAGATAAAGCGATCCGACAATCAACTAACAAGGGCTTCCCCCCAAACACAGTTTGTGGATCGAGCGACCAAATTATTTGGCGACCGATCTTGTCACTCTCTCCCTCAATCCCTCCCTCCCTTCCCTTCCCATCTTCAGGTTGCGCGAAGAGACCTTCCTCTTTGACCAGTGCCTACGGTCACCTCTCTCCCCACCCCCCCCACCTTCTCGGATTCGTGCTCTGCCACTGTCAAATGCTTCGTGACTTTACCCTGTGTGTGGGGGGGGGAGGGCGGTGCTGTGTAAACGCAACCTCTTGTTGTTGGCTGAAAAATAAGCCTCGAAATTGTGGTACTCTCTTGTGTGGAGACCTCTCGTGGGTGGGTGACCTCACGCATTTTTGTTTTTGTGTTTGTTTTCCACGGAGCGGGTTATTTTTATATTTCTGGGAGAGGGTGAGGTGCGTGTGATCAGGTTTTTGGAACGCGTGTGTGTGTGCGTGCGTGCGCGCGCGCGTGTGTGTGTGTGGGCGCGGTAATTAAAATGGAAAAGGCTGAAGGAGGGGGAAGCCTTTATCACAGAGATGTCCGGGGACTCCTTGCACATCAGGGAACCGAGGGAAATGGGCTCAGCGCCAAAGCACAGCGCTGTGTGCTCATGTCCAGAACAGACTCTGTGACCGCTTTAACCGGGTCTCCAGTTACTTATTGTCCTTTCCTCCCCCCCCACCCTTCCCGCCCACCCCTCCGTACTCCTTATGCACTGAATTCTTGTGGGGCGAAAAGGGATTTGATGATAATAATAATAATCCCTGCCGGGTAGATGGTGTCAAGTGATAAAGGGATTCGATTGGGTGGCCGCAGAGAAACGGTTTGCTTTTTTGGGTGGAGGGGGAATCCAGAACAAGGAGAATCGTCTTAAAATTAGAGCCAAGGCCCGACCTGAAGGTGTGGAAGGAAGGGGGGGGCAAGGCGGAGGAAGGGAGGGATTGAGAGAGCGAGAGAGAGAGAGAGAGAGAGAGAGAGAGATTCGGGGCGTATTGGCTGAAGACGCATCCTCCGATGGTGGAGCGGAGGGCACGAGGGACAAGCAGGAGGCCGGGAGAAGTCGAGCGGGGGAAGGTGCTGGGGCGTGAAGGGGTTCGAACACCACCAAACCTCAGAGAGGCGACTGCCAAGGGGATAGACTGGCTTGCCTGTCAGCGCTGACAGTGACTGGCAAGCAGGGACTTGAATGGAAGAAAACGAAAGCCAGACAGTTATTCCCAGCGCTTGAGCCGGGGCTGGGGTTTGCCGCTGATGAGGATTTGTGCTTCCCTCTGGTGCGCTCACGGTCCAAGTGGATTAACGGGATGGGTTGACACACACACACAGACGCACACACAGACGCACGCGCGCACGCAGTGAGTGACTTGGGCAGTGCAGGCGACACCTGCTGCTGTCACTCAGACACTTAAGATTAACTGATCAACCTCTTGCCGGATGGGGAATTGGTAAATTCCCGAATACACATCCAACGCACAGCAAACAAAGCAGATCCCGCTGTCCTGCTGCCTCCAGGCTGCCTGGAACAACAATCCTTACCTCCAGTCAATGCTGTGAAGCGCTTTGAGACAAACCTGAAGACGCGATCAGTTGCTATCTCGAATGCGAGGATTATTATTGTCGGATAACGCCGACAAAGCGCTTCGCTGTCAAAGCGTAGTGGGCGTGTAATTGGGCGGGCGTAACGCGGCAGCCGACTGCGCGCAGCAGCGATCCCCCCACAAACAGCCGTGGGTCGAAGCGATGGAATTATTATTATTTTTTTAATGGCCGGAGACAGGAGTTCATCGCGTGGGGAGCCGGGCGGAGGACAAGCTGCTTTTGTGTTGGCCTCACAGCGCTGTCTGTTCACACATCAATGCTCTCCCAGCAGGGCTCAACGATCTGCCACTCGTCTTACCTCCACCCGCTGTCACCAACAGTGCCCAGATACCCACACACACACACACCACACACACACACCACGCCCGCACGCACGCACCACGGCACTCTGAACAACAAAGGGTATCTCTGTAAGGACACAACGCTGTGAAATGCCTTCTTTTGAACAGCATTTCCTCTGGCTCGCTGTGATTTTCTGCACCGTGGGAGGCCTTAAATTGCAGTGTTCCTTAACGGGATTCCTCGATAAGCAACTGCGTTAAATAGGGGCTCCTTCCACTCTCCGGGAGCACATCACGTCGACTTATCCATAATAATAATAATACTAATAATCCTCGCATTTGATACTGCGCCTTATCACATCGCTGAGGCATCTCAAAGCGCTTCACAGGGTATACTGTAGAGCGTAGTGACTGTATATTTTCTGGGCGGAACACAGCTGGAGATTGCATACAGCAGTGCCCCCACAAACAGCCGTGGATTGGGTGGCCAAATTATTATATTTTTATTGAAGGGATTATTGTTATCCCCAGAAAGTGATCAGTCAATGGACTGACAACCAGGTTCCTAGTTACTGCTCGGTCAACTTCGGCGCGTGTGGGCGTGTGCGCGTGTGCGTGTGCGTGTGTGGAGTAAGGAAACTTGCCTGAGGTTTCACCCCGACCCGCCCTGTCGGGAATCGAACCCGGGTCCTCTCGACTGCTTGCGAGGCGAGGGCTCTCACCACTGCAGTACAGGACTCCACAGCTCGTGCAGATGATTAAAAAATGACTCTGGCCCTCTCTTTTTTTTTAAAAGATGAATTATTGTGAGTGGAACGTAGCCAGCTCGTCCCAACTCTTAATCATAAGTGTAGTAATTGTTCATGTATAATGGTTTGCCTTCATATAAAATTAGTTCTAATGAGACTTCAGCTAACACAGTTCAGCCTCATGACTAATATTTCCACACACGGCACAACCTTAGCCTCGTAAATTATAATAAACAGCCACTCGGAGATTGATGTTAGAGGCTGGTTAATTGCAAATTTAAATTTAATAAAGAATTAACCCATCCACACCTTATAAATTGCAGGTTTATACATTGAATGTAGCGCAGGGTGGCAGCTATTGCGCTGTGATTGACCTCGCAGTAAGTAGGAACCCGGTTGTTAGTCGATTGGTGGATCGCTTTTCCGGAGGTAATAATCCCTTCCAAACAAACAATAATAATTTGGTCGCTCAATCCACGGCTGTTTGCGGGCCACTGGCTGCCGCCTTTCGCCCACGGTCACTACATCAGTACAGAATATTCTGTGCGGCGCTTTGAGACATCCCGAAGACGTGATAAGGCTCGGTATCAAATGCAAGTATTATTATTATATCAAATGCAAGGATTATTATTATTATTATTATATCAAATGCAAGGATTATTATTATTATTATTATTATATCAAATGCAAGGATTATTGTGATTGCGCGGCTCTGTGTTCTGGCCATGTCTGCGACAGCCTGATTGCCGTTTAGCTTCAGTTTAATTTACTGCCTGAACAGAGTAATCCTCTCCTTATCTCCCTCCCTGTTTAGTTTTGTTTCGTTTCTCTCCTCCGATAGCCTTTGCGGGTCATGTGCAGGCTGGGGCTGGGCAGGCTGGAACCGCGGTCCGCGATGAGGTAGCCGAACGCGGAGTCCTGTGGCGCTCTAAGCCCTCGCCTCGCAAGCGAGAGGACCTGGGTTCGATTCCCAGCCGGGCAGGGCGAAATGTTGGGCAAGTTTCCTTACTCCACACACGCGCACACGAACCACACACTAGCAGTAAGTACCAACCCGTTTGTTAATCGATTGGGGGCAATAATTCCTTCCAAAAGTAAAATTGCTGGCTCGATCCACGGCTTGTTCGCCGGGACCTCGCTGGGCGCAGTTGGCTGCCGCGTTTCGCCCGCAAAGCGGGCAGTCCCCGCGCTTGCCGAGGTGTCCCGAGGAGCGCTTCGAGATGTCTCTTGCATCGAACTGCGAGGATTTATTATTTTTCACCTTAACCTTCAAGGAGTGAAAGTGTGACATTTTCGAGGTAGTAATTCTGACGTCCAAGGTGGCACTTTTCACACTCACGCACACGCACACACGCCCATGAGCGCACCCACCCACGCGCGCACCCACCCACGCGCGCACCCACCCACGCGCGCACCCACCCACGCGCGCACCCACAGAGCCCCTTCCCTCCTGCCCATTATTCCTGCCTTTCATTTCGCTTGTGGTGTTGAGTGTAAGACACCCGACTGATTTACTGCGCTCTGCACGGAACAGCCCACTTAAGAGGGTGCAACTCACATCCCCTCAAGACGCCTGGAGATGCGAGAACCCGGGCACCTCACGGCCTGTCTGTCAAGCTCGCAGCCCGGCCCACTGGAGACCTCGTCACACTCACATTCACAGTGAGCCTGGCAGCAGCTCTCGCTCTCTCTCGCTCTCTCTCTCTCTCTCTCACACACAGTTGCAGTTGAGCTGTGAGCTCTGGCAGTGGGTAGTGACAGACTCGACCAAGGAATCGGTGGCAGCTTCCAGCTCCCAGACCTCCACTGCTTGTTTCGGCGTGTGCTCGCTCTCTCGCTCTCTCGCTCGACCGCCCGGTGGCTTTTTAACTCGCCCTTCGTGCCCAGCGACTTCGGGAATGTTCCTGTACTTTTGCCCGCCCTCCCTTGTTGGAATATCCGAGTGTGCGTTGACGCGGTGGAGGGTTTGATTTGAGCCGCTGCTTTGCGAGGATGCGTAAACCTTGACCGGGTAAGTTACGTCGTTCGTTAACTGGGATGTGTACAGCCCTTTACTTTGCAAATTGTCGCCCACGTGTTTGTTGGAGGGGAACCAGCTGTGGAAGCCTGGGCTACCCAACACACACAAGTTTCTCGCCGTGTCTAGTGGACACGGGCAGATGTGAGCACAAGTGAAGTGGGAGGGGGGGGGTGGTGGGGGGTGGTGAAATGGGGAGCTTTAACCCTGCAGGGACTAGAGCCCTCTACACCTCTCAGAATAGCTCCGACTTGCATTCCGAGTCCCCCGACGGTGACGATTTTCTGAAGAGGAATGTTAAAAAGAAGACTTTTGCTTCAACCCTGAAGTTATACGGAATTTAAGTGGTTAACGTTCATCTGTCTGTAATCTTGGATTAGGGTCATGCAACTGCGTCCTTCCTTTTTTTGCCCCCCATCATGATCTTTGCCTGGATAATTCACTCACTCACTCACTCACACACTCGCTCACTCGCTCGCTCGACCACTAACTTCTCTCTGGAGGTGGAAAGTTACACTTGACGTTGGCTTTTTTAGTTATCAAATGGGAAATGTAGTGGTTTGATTCATTCACAGCCGCCTCGGTTTTCTCCTGTGTCCTTTGTGATGTAGAAACAGTTGTGGTGGACAACCCTCGGATACTCTCGATCCCCTTTCTCTGCCGATACAAAGCCATTTTGCTGTTTAGGGGGTCTGGTTGGGTGATCAACCATGGCGGTGTGGGCGAACGCATATTAGCAGGAGCAACGGTTAATGATCGGTTTCGTGGGGGCATTGAGGAGCAACGGGCAAATAATCCCTTAAAACTAACCACCCCGTGCTCTTCAACTATCTTTACTACGAGTCTTTGTAACCTAGAAGCAGGGAACCAGTGTGGTGCTGATTCAATCCAGAAAGAAAGAGAATCGATGTGGACCCGAGCCGCTATTCAGACATTAATAATAATCCCCGCGTTTGATACAGCGCCTTATCACGTCTTGGAGATGTCTCAAAGCGCTTCACAGGATACGCTGTAAAAGCGAATTGACTGAGTGTTTTTGTGGACGAAATGCGGCAGCCAATTGCGCACGGCATTTGCTTTTGAGACGTCCAACCGACCGAACATGCGGCAGCTTCCAAAGCAGTTTTGAAGTCCTTCTACCCCACACCCTGCCTCGTAACGTTCAGCTGCAAAGGCAAAACCTTACACCTCCCCACCACGCCAGCCTTTCCTTCTACCCCTTCCCTCTTCCCCCTTTCCCTTCTCTCTCCACACGACTGAATTTGGGAGCAGACAAATGAAGTATAATCCTCACCCCCCCCCCCCCCATCAAACCCACTGCACAGAATCCTGCTGTCTCTTTCCTCAGCTCTTTCCCGCAATCTCTAAACTCACTCCGGCTACAGTACATCGTTGCAAGGTTTTCAACAGCAGTATTTCTGTGTGTTTTTTTGTTGGAACATCTTGAATATTGTCCTGCTCCCCTCCCAAAAGTGTCCTCTAGCATCGTAATAATAATAATAATAATAATCCTCTCATTCGACACAGCGCCTTATCGCGTCTTCGAGACGTCTCAAAGCGCTTCACAGGATACACTGTGCAGTGAATTGACTGTGTATTTTTGTGGGCGAAACCCTACAGCTGTGTTTTGGGTGGAAGCTGTTGTGCGACGCGCTGTGTGAATGGCACATCTATAGCTCCTCTGCTTTCATGCCTAGATTTAAGAACCATTTGTACTGGTTTACAGATTATTCTCAAGGAGAAATTAGTTATGCTTTTTTACTGTTTGATGCGCTGACTGTTAATGAATCCGTGGAAAGAGCTTTAGGGCTCAAACAGCAGATGCTTCGCAGATATCGCAGACAGAAGTGAGACCACGAACGAGACATGAGAAAACTGATGGAAAGAATAAGGTCGAGTGGAGTCCTGTAGCTCAGTGGTTAGAGCGCTCGCGAGCGAGAGGACCTGGGTTTGATTCCCGCGCAGACCTAGCGAAACATTGGGCAAGTTTCCTTACTCCGCACACACACACACACACACACGCCTCTGTTTACCGAGCAGTAACCCAGTTGTTAGTGGATAGGCCGATCGCTTTTCCGGAGGTAATAATCCCTTAGAAAAATAAATAAATGGGTGTGTGTCTGGCTCCTGCTCACTGCGCCGTCTTGATTTGCTTCGAAGGTGAGGCGCGGCCTTTTATTACAAATAATAACAAATAATCCTTGCATTTGCTACAGCGCCTTATCACGTCATCGAGACGTCTCGCAGCGCTTCACAGGATACGCTGTCAAGTGAACTGACGGTCCTGCTTTGTCTTAAACCACCCGGGGAAAAGTGCAGGAGCTTCGCCTCGCCTGCGAAGGATTACTTGCCTCTTTCAGTGGAAGCCGCGACAATTTAGGCAGCCTTTAACAGTCCTCTGCACGGCTGAGTGAGTGTCAGGGCTGAGTGAGCTCTGTGTGTGTGTGTGTGCGTGTGTGTGAGAGAGCAGGTTTATCACCAGTCGCGCTCCCCCTCTGGCTTCCAAATCTAGGCGTCCATCCAGCCTTACAATAACATTTATAATCCTTGCATTTGACCCGGCGCCTGATCACCTCTTCGAGGCGTCTCAAAGCGCTTCACAGGATACACTGCAAAGTGGAGCGACTGTATATTTCGTGGGCGAAACCCGGCAGCCAATTGCGCTCAGCAGCGTATCCACAAGCAGTCGTGGATTGAGCGACCGAGTTATTATTATTTATTGATCGATGTGTGGGGCACATTTGTGAGACACTCATTTTATTTAGCAATTTCCTATTAATAATTACCGTATCTCTTTCAAAGCGATCGGCCAAACGACTAACAACCGGGTTCCTACTGACTGGTAAACAGAGGCGTATATGTGTGTGTGTGTGTGTGTGGAGTAAGGAAATTTGCCCAACGTTTCGCCCGGGAATCGAATCCGGGTCCTCTCGCTCGCCAGGCGAGTGCTCTAACCACGGAATTACGGCTTAAATACAAGGCTCAAATAATCTTGTTAATATATTCAATGCTTTCAGATGCGCAGGGAGATGACCTTTGTTTTGGATCCTCGACTTTGTGGAAGAGTAACTAATATTCCGGCTGTCAGTTTCTGAATGCGCAACACTTTTAAAAGGCTTTTAAGGAACACGAAGGCATTTTGTTTTAATGGCACTTGATTGGAGGGCACGACGACCACAACGACTTGCGGTTGCATCGCGCGCCCCCTCACGCAGGGTAGGGTACCGGAGCGATGATTCCAGTCGAGTGTAGTGACTGTTTTCGCTGGAACGGATGGAGGTTGTGCAGTGATTGCATTGTGCACTGTCTGCCTTTGACAAGCTCTCATTCATGCCTCTGCCCCTAAGAGTATATATAGCGACGCTTGTTGACAAATTACTAAACCCTTCTCTGTTTGACAATTACAGAGGATTCTCTTAGATCAGACTGACGGGGACAGACCACAAACGTTGTATTATAAGTCAGGCTTCTATCTAACGGAACGCAGTCCATGACTGGCTACTGAGACAGCATAAGCATTCCTGTGTCTTCTCCCTGTCACCGGCTTTGTCTGCGGACAGCAGCATTCGCACTTGGGGACAGATTGTATATTCGGAGCAAAAAACGTCTCTGAATCTGTGAACTTCCTCTCTGACCTTACAATTCAGAACCCGGCCTGTTATGGTCGTTTGAGGGACACGTCGTGTTTTTTTTTAATATGTTCTATTACGTGTGAAACCTCTCAAAGCGCCCTCGCCATAATTCCTGTCAAGTGCGGTGACTGTCAAGTGTGGTGACCGCCCAGAAAATACGCAGCCAATGATAATAATAATAATCCTTGCATCTGATACTGCGCCTCATCACGTCTTCGGGAAGTCTCAAAGCGCTTCGCGGGGTACGCTGGCGAGTGAATTGACCGTATATTTTGTGGGTGAAACGCGGCAGCCGATTGCGCACAGCCACGTCAAGCTGTGGATTGAGTGACCAAATAATTTTTTTAAATATATTTTGCTGGAAGGATTATTACCCCCGAAAAGCGATCCGCCAATCGACTAACAACCGGGTTCCTATTTACTGCCGGGTAACCAGAGGCGTGTGAGAGGAGTAAGGAAACTTGCCCAACATTTCACTTTACAGTATATCCTGTGAAGCACTGTGTGACGTCTCAAAGGCACAATATCAAATGCAAGGATTATCGTTATTATTATTTTATTATTTAGTCTCTGCTAAATTTAGCAAGTTGCCAAGAGACTTGGCAAATGGTGGAAAGCTTCTTAGGGCGTACCAACCCACAGACCTGCTCAACTCCGCTCTGAATTACAGTCCAGATAAAATGCTTCGGGGATTAATTACAGTGCCGCACAGTTTTGCTGAAGATTTTTTTTTCTCCAAGGTTAATCGAAATCAGTCTGGCTCCATGAAGTGCCTGTGTACCAACAAGCTGTCACACAAAGCTGCAGCTCGGGGCCTCTCTGGAACACGGTACGCGTGGGCGCTGGTGAGCTCAGAGCGAAATTTAATCGGAAATTGCTCAATAAAACGAACGTCTCCCAAACACCCCGCACACATCGATCGATAGATGAGGTAAAGAAATAATCAGAAAGTGGTCGCTCAATCCACGTGTCGTGCGTGTGTGGGACATCGCCGGGCGCAATTGGAACGAGCTAGGGGTAAGAGAGGGAGAGTCTGTCTGGAACAGCTCTGCCGCTGCCTGGGAGCAGAGGCAGTAAGCTAATGTTGAATTGCTCTCGCCTGGCAGCGGTGGTATTGGCAAGGACAAGTTAAACACCGAGGTTTGTTTTCATCAAGCAGCAAATTTCCCTCCGAGTTCACGTGTGGGTGAGGGTTTCAGCAAATCCACTATTGTTCTAAAGAAAGGCTGTATCAGGTTACGGATTGAACGGAAAGGGCTACAATCCTCACCATTCATCTCTCTTTACTGCTCAAAGCGTAGGTGAGCTTTTAAATCATAACTGCGTGGAGTTCTAATAATAATAATAATAATAATAATCCTTGCATTTGATACAGCGCCTTATCACGTCTTCGAGACGTCGCAAAGCGCTGCACAGGATAGGTACACTACTCTCCACCCCTCCTGATACCAACCCCACCCCTGTTCAGCTCGGGGCCAAATCCCTGACTGTCCAGCACCTTGGGACGTCCTCCCCGCGCGAAAGGCGCTGTGCAGATGTAACTTGGTAGTGCATAAAGATGCCTTGGTATTGATTAGAACGGTGCCCTCAGAGCCTGGGCACGTCAGCAGATTGTATACAATTACCTCCTCAAGTGAGAAATATTGGATATTGCCCACTTACCCGCTGCACAGACCCACCAGCCTCTTGTGCTGTTGACCCCTCGGGGCAACGAACAGTGCGATGTTGTCAGAGCGCACCACCCTGGTGACTGGGAGGATTCGGTTGATTGGCACATTTTTAAAGCACCAGCGACTTTAATAGGAAATGCTTCTGGTTGAGTTAGTATCTCAGATGGGGGAATACATTCCCTTCCCATCGTACGTCAGTCACCAGCAAACGCCACATGCTAACTTTGAGCCGCGTATAATAATAGAAAGTGCCTTTATTATTTCGATAACTAGCGGTCAGATCGCTCCCCTCCCGAGCGAAAGGACCGGGGTTCGATTCCCGGGCGGGCAGGGCGAAACCTTTGGCAAATTTCCGTACTCGGCGGATTGTTTTTCCGAGGGTAACAGTCCCTCAAAAATTTGTCGCTCAGTTCACGGCTGTTCGCGGGGACGCTGCTGTGCGCGGTTGGCTGCCGCGTTTCACCCACAGGATATGCAGTCGGTTCGCTTTACAGCGTATCCTGCGAAGCGCTTTGAGACGTCTCGAAGACGTGATGAGGCGCTGTATCAAACGCGAGGCTTATTGGTATTATTATTATTACTTCCTGTGCGGAACGTACAATATTTCTTGGGATCATTCTCTCACCTCGATCTCCCCTGAGCGCGAGTTTACAGCGACTGGAGGCGGAGGGGTGAAAATCGTGAGGTGTTAATTGACACCTGTGGTGCTAATTAACACTTGAGTTGAGGTTAACGACCTGATGAAAATTAACACATTGACTGGTCCTTGGGGTGTTGGAGACTTTCCCCCATCCCCTCGACACCCTCAAGGATTTGGGGCTGCAGGGATTTAACTAACCAAAAAAACACGCACACGCAAACCGGCAGCACCGCCTCGCACGAACCATTGTTTTCTGGTCTGATGTCGGTGTGAAGCGTCCGAGTTCCTGACTGCTTGATCGGTTGGATGTTGACCTATAACGCCCGCAGTGTGTGGCAGCACTGAGGAGCCTGGGCCACTCTCTCTGTGCCGATTCCGCTCGCTTTCAAATCTCCTCAAGCCCTGTCCTCTCCGTCCTGCTCGCTCCCCAACCCGCCACCCGTTGCCTCCGCTCCACTGGCTCCGGCCTCCTGCTTGTCCCTCGTGACCACCCCCCCCATCATCGGTGGTCCCACTTTCAGCCACTACGCCCCAAAACTCTGGAGCACTCCTCCTCTACCCGTTCCCTCCGTCTTGTCCCTTACGTCCCCATTCGGTCACCTCCCCACTTCCCCGGAGGGACTGCGTGTGTAAACGCAAACTGTTGTCGTGGTGGTTGGGCTGCAGTGGTTTGTGCCGGTTACAAAGGGACTCGCTAACCCAACCACCTCTGTAAGCAAGGCCTCCTCGCAGCAGCGATAATAATAATAATTTGACCCGGCGCCTTATCACATCTTCGAGATGTCTCAAAGCGCTTCACAGGATGCACTGTCAAGTGTAGTTACTGTGTATTTTGTGGGCGAAAGGTGGCAGCCAATTGCGCACAGCGACGTCCCCACAAGCAGTGGTGCATTGAGCGACCAAATTATGATTATTCTTTTTGTTGAAGGGATTGTTATCCCCGGAAAAACGATGCGCCGATCGACTAACAACTGTTTTTCCTGTGACTGCCTCTCTCTCTCTGCCACGGAGGCAGTGAGGTTGGGCTTCACGTCAGCCTCGCATTGCGTTGAACAATCAAACTGAGCTAAATTCCTGTCAACATGTTTTCAGCTTCAAACTGAAAGGCCGGGCCTCGTTTAGACGATTTGACAATGAGCAATGACAACTATTAGATGAATTCCTAACAGGAACTCTCGCCAACGCTGAGCTCTCCTTAAAGGGTAACTGGATCTCTGCTCACCCACCAGGAAACAGACAGCGCACACCCTTTACAGGACACTACCCTCTCTATTCTCTCTCTCTCTCTCTCTCACTGCCAAGTGGCTCACAAAAACATATTAATCCGCTATCTGCCCGCGATACTTTTCATTTGCCTTGACAGCCTTTTAGTTAATTGTTGAAATCTCTTCAAATCGCTGCCCCCTTTCGCGCACGAAATGCAGTCAATCTACTTTATCCCGTGAAGCGCTTTGCGACGTCTCAAAGACGTGATAAGGCGCTGTATCAAATGCAAGGATTATTATTATTATTATTATTATTATTGGAGCGCCACGCAGTTATGATTTAAAAGTTCACCTACCCTTTGAGCAGTAAAAGAGAGGTTCCTTACAAACCCGACTGGTGAGGGCTGCAGCCCATTCTGTACAGTCTGTAACCTGATACTTACTGCCGCCTTTCACCCACAACAAATGCACAGTCACTACACTTCACAATGTATCCTGGGAAGCGCTTTCAGACGTCTCGAAGTGGTGATGAGGCGCTGTATTAATTGCAAGGATTATTACTATTAACTATATTCCGATGCTAAGCCTTGCCTGCAGTCCTCCTGACGTGAAAAGCAGCTTTTATATATATAAATGTAATTTTGTTGTTGTTGTTGTTGCAGTTCAGACTCCAATGATACTGCAATGTGACTTCTAACTCTGTGAACATGAACCTCATTTTCCCTTTTGCCAATAACATTTATCTTGTCTGTACGACACGTTCACATTATTCTCCTCCGCATTGCTGTCTCCCTTATTACCTAATTACCTTTTTCAATTTGCTCGGTTTTCACACAGGGGCACTGTCTAACTTCCCATCCAGGAAAAGCGGAGGAAAGTAGCGTTCAATTGTTCACGCCTTTGGAAGGGATTGGCATTCAGCCTCTCTGCCCCCACACTCTGGAACTATAATAATCCTTGCCTTTGATAACAGCGCCTGATCACGTCTCGGAGACGTCTCAAAGCGCTTCACAGAATATCCTGTAAACTGTAAACTGTATACTTTGGGGGTGAAACGCGGCAGCCAATTGCGCACAGCAGCGTCCCCACAAACAGTCGTGGTCTGAGTGACCAAATTATTATGGATTCATCTTTTTTTTAAGGGATTATTACCCCCGGAAAAGCGATCCTACTTACTGGAAAACAGAGGCGTGTGTGTGGAGTAAGGTAACGTGCCCAAATTTTGGCCCTGCCCGACCACGATTCGAACCCAAGTCCTCTCGCTTGCGAGACTAGTGCTCTAACCACTAAGCTGCCGGACTCCACGAGTTAAGATCTGTACTGAAGTGGATTAAAAGATGTTTAAATGATCTCCAAAGCTCTTTGAGATGTCATTCGAACAGGGTCCATCCAGAATATCGTCACCTGCATCGCTGCACAAATCCTCCCTCTTAATTATAATCACAGCAAAGATCAGCAAATGCAGGCCGTTTACTTGATGTGCCATTAGTAAGTCTATGAATGTTTACCTATATTATATGCGAGGTAGTAAATAATTTGTCAGTATAAAGCAAAAAGTCACCTTTCAGCACTTCTGCAAGTTAGATTCATGTTATTTATATCACAAACCGTATGGAGATGAATCTGGATAAACCTACAACTCATTTGCCAAGAAATCTTCTGCTTAGATCAGGAATTCTACGAATGCAGACGGAAGCAGCCAATTTGCAAAGCTAAATCACCCGAATTCACGATTTATTCCAAATAATAACAATAATAATCCTTGCATTTGATACAGTGCCTTATCACGTTTGCGAGACGTCTCAAAGCGCTTCACAAAATATACCGTAATGGGAATTGGCTGTATTTTGCGGGCGAAATAAACACAAACAGTTTACATAGCTTCTGCTTATGAAATGCCACGGTTCCTCTAAATCACATTAGCCTTAAGTGATGTGTATCGTTACAATTGTGGAGTCTTGTAGCATAGTGGTTAGAGAGCTCGCCTCACAAGTGAGGACCTGGGTTTGATTCCCAGGCGGGGGCGAAACTTTTGGGCAAGTTTCCTTACTCCACACGCCTCTGTTTACCTATTGGTGAGTCGATTGGTGGATCGGGGGGGGGGGGGTAATAATCCTGTCGAAATTCACTTTACAGTATATTCTGTGAAGTGCTTGAGACGTTTTGAAGATATGATACGGCGTTATATCAAATGCAAGGATTATTAATTTTATTATTATTGATCTGACCTTGCATCCAAAACACAGATATTAAATCCCACGCCAATGTTAAAGTACAGCTCCTACTTAATGAACACATTTGCCTTATTAATTGCAAGAGTACAAACCTCAGCAAATGTAATGCTCTGTTTGTCACAGCTCGAGCAATTATTTTAATGTTTGCCTCACAATATATTGGTCTCATTCCCCAGTAAGTCCAGCGTCCTCGCCTTCAAAGCCCCCAATGGCCTTGCTCGTCCCTGCTTCTGTGACCTGCTAACCGTATATCAACCTGTCCACTCCCTGCGCTCAGTGGACTCCGGCTTGCTCCCCGCCCGATCCACCCCACCATCTTCTCTGCCCCCACCCTCTGGAACTGCATCCCACAGTCCCTTCATCTTGCTTCCTCCCTTGCTTCCTCCAACGCCCATCGCCAGACCCTCCTGTTCGACCTGCTCAGCCACCCTCCTACCCCTAACCTCCCTGCCCTCCACCCCCTCCTGATCCCAACCCCCCCCCAGTTCAGCTCGTGTCCAAATCCCCGACCATCCTGTCCAGCGCCTTGGGACGTCCTCCCTCCGGCCGTGAGAGCGAGTCGCTGCGCAAATATCAAGTGTTGTTGTTGATGTTGAACGTGGCTGGATCGGAATCAATCATCCTGTGTCGTTACCCGCTTCATATTGATTCTGAATTTCCTTACTCCCAACACTGCCTTTGAATTTGCCTGGGAATGGTTACACAGCACGCTCACGCATTTGTACATTTTCACATCAATTGAGAATTTCTCTCTCTTTCTCTCTCTTCTACACAGACCGCCTCCATCTCTCGCTCTCTCTCTCTCTTCCAAACATACCGCCTCTGCCTCTCTCCCTCTTTCTTTAGAGACTGTGTGTGAATGCTTCATCTAATGAATGGCACCTCGCCCAAATGACTACTCTTTCCCCTGTGTGAGCCCGGCCCAGACAATCTGTCTCAGAACGCCACTCAATCACGGAAAGCCTGACTGCCAAGCACTGAAGCATTCACACGCTATCTACATGCGTGCACTTTCCATCGGAGGTCACTGGGTACGGTTGAGAAGGGTTCACCTCCTGGCTCACTGTTCTCTCGCCTGTCACGGAGCAGCTGACAGCACACCATTCAGTCCTGTGGAGTGAGTCCCTGTAGCTCAGTGGTCCAAGCATTCGGGTCGCAAGCGAGAGGACCTGGGTTTGATCCCCGGCCGGGCAGGGCAGAGACAGGGAGAAAAAGTTGGGCAAGTTTCCTTACTCCACACACACACTTGCGCGCACACACACCGCTGTTTAACTAGCAGTACGTCGGTTGTTAGTCGATTGGCAGATCGCTTTTCCGGGGGGAATAATTCCTTCAAAAAAATAATAATACATCGGTCACTTCAATCCACGGCTGTTTGTGGGGACACTGCTGTGCGCAATTGGCTGCCGCGTTTCGCCCGCAAAATGTACAGTCGATTCACTTTGCGGTGCATTTGGTGAAGCGCTTTGAGACGTCTCGAAGACGCGATGAGACGCTGTACCAAATGCAAGGATCTCCTTATCATTTACGGCACCGAGGCGCACATGCGAGAAAGAGCCAAGCAGATTAGCTTTGCTTCCCTCACAGTACAAGGCTCGCAGTACAGTTTCCCTTCTGTGCTTTCTATCCCAGTCAGGTATTCATTACCACAAGTTTACAGCAGATTAAGTAGCCACCCTGCGGAGGGCCTGCAAGTGGAGTAACAGTGAAATAAATGCCGGAGACAGAAAGCCGGTCAGACTGAGTTCCTCCCTTCTCTGAACATGTGGAGCTCCAGTGGGGTGTGTGAGCAGGCCACACGGTACCTCATTAAACCCATCTCGGGGGAGACGCAACTCTCCAATAATAAGATTACCAAAGCCACAAGTCAACTCGTGAGATTAGGCGCAAGATTTTCTGAAACCACGATGCAGGGCACAAGGTAGAGACGCTAAAGCGTTGCATATTTCAAGGTAATTTATTCACTTGCAACAGGAGTTAATGCTCTGATGCCCACAGCTATTGCAGACTTATTTTTCTCCTCACGTAGTGGGTGGAAGCTGCAGAAAATGCCCTGTTAATATTGTTTCCTCCCAGCGGCGTACATCATAACGGTGCTGGAGTGCAGGATTGTGTAGGCGACCGTGTTTATCTTCTTAACCTCTCCCCCTTCTCGCTGGTTTTCAAATCCCTTCATGCCCTGGAGCCTCCATACCTCTCCGATCTGCTTACCCCCCCACTTCAAGCTCTGCTCTGCTGGCTCTGGCCTCCTGTTTGTGCCTCGTCCCCTCCGCTCCACCATCGGTGGCCTTGCCTTCAGCCACTACGCCCCGAAACACTGGAACACTCTCCCCTCCCTCCCCACTTTCAACACCCCCCCACCCCCTAATGACCCTCCTTTTTGATCGTGCTTATGGTCGCCACCCCCCCTCCCTCTCTCCAGGCTTGTTGTCAGACTCCATCACTGTCAAGCTCTCCGGGACACTACCCCTCTATTCAAGTGCAAGTTGCTGTTGTCAGTCACACAACCAACCCCAGGGTTGTGTTTACCAGCAGTAAGTAGGAACCTTCTTGTTAGTCGATTGGCGGATCGCTTTCTGGGCGTAATAATCCCTTAAAAAAAATAATAATGTGGTCACTCAGTCTCCGACTGTTTGTGGGACACTGCCGTGCGCAATTGGCTGCCGCGTTTCGCCCACAAAACACGCAGTCGCGCTTTAAGACGTCTCGAAGACGCGATAAGGCGCTGTGTCAAAGACAAGGATTATAATTATTGTTAATATTATTTCATTTAAGCAAACTCCTGGTCTCCTGTGAACCAGAACTGTATGGTGTAGCATTCATCTTGTTATGTAGTGTGGAGTTTCAGGATTTACATTATCACCTCATTCGAGCTCTGTCTCCTACTCTGCTCTGTTCTTTTGGGAAGACTTTGGGGAAGTATTGTAATCCGACAGAACCTTTTTGCCAATTAAAACAAAATAAGTTTATTCGGAGCAATTAAAACAATGGCAAAATAACTACCCTGAAGAACACTATCATCAGTCATAACTGGTACGTCCCAAAATAGATGCGGGAATTAAAACAGACATTTGCAAGAGAAAATAATCATAATGGTTTATGCATTTGATATAAAAATCAATTCAATTAAAAAAAAAATAATTTAGTTACTCAATCCACGAGTGCTTGTGGAACACTGCTGTGCGCAATTAGAGGTGCATTTTGCTGGAGAAAATGTCTCTCTGGAGGGATGGGTCCTGATTATCCAATTCCGGAGAGTCTTAGGTGCCGGTTGGGCGCGAGCCAAGGCTTGTGGGGGTGGGGGGGAGCCCAGAGTGTGCGTTGGGGTAACTGCTGGAGTCTATCCAGCTAAACCCACACACAGCTTGCCAAAGCTCAGGTCAAAGCAGAGGTCTCGCACACTTGGCCGTCAATCCCTCCCAGAAGCTCATTACATCCTGAAGCACGTTATCTGCTGCACTTTCCCCAGACCACCACGTGACGTGTAGCTGTCAATTTGTCAGCACCAGACAGCGTTCATTCCCACCGTCAGCCTCCCTCTCGGAGCTCTTGCGAAGCTGAGTGTCTGGCAAGTCTAGTGCTAACATCGCTGAGAAGCTGACAGGGTTAGAGTAAGACACGGCCAGGACACCGCCCGAATGACGATCTTAAATGCAGTGTCAAGTCGTAAGTTCAAGTTCACCTTTGACAATCCGAATTCGGGATCTGTCGTACTTCATGAAATAGTGAAAGCAAAATAGCGCTTTAGGTCTGGAAACGCAATACTAAACAAATAATAATTCTTGCAGTTCATACAGCGCCTTGTCACGTCTTCGAGACGACTCAAAGCGCTTTCATGGGACACACTGTAAAGTGTAGTGACTGTGTGTTTTGTGGGCGAAACACGGCAGCCGATTGCGCCCAGCGACGTCCCCACAAACAGTCATGGATTGAGTGACCACACTAAAGTGATCCACCATTGGACTAACAACCGGGTTCCTATTTACTGCTAGGTAAATAGAGGCGTGTGTGTGCGTCTGTGTGTGTGTGTGTGTGTGTGTGTGTGGTGTGGTGTGGGGGGGGGTAGGAGTAAGGACACTTGCCCAACGTCTCACCCTGACCCTGCCCGGCCGGGAATCGAGCCCGGGTCCTCTGGCTCGTGAGGCGAGAGCTCTAACCCCTGAGCTACAGGGACCCCACAACGACTGGTCTGCATTTCGCACACTTGCTAAAGAGGAGCAATGTTTAATCTGTGGAGACTTCGGGCCGAGAGCTAGAGTGAGGCAGGTGTTGTGGGGAACTGGTCTGCGCTGCTGACTGTGCACTCCGCACAGAGCACCATGATGGATTGCTTTGCAACATCTGCAAAGCGATTTGCCACACGCTCAACCGAGGGAAGATGCCAGTCAGGGTTAAGTGTCCATCTCTCTCTCTCTCTCTCTCTCTCTCTTTCAGCGTCAAAGATGCTCACTGATCCCTCGACCTTGGCTCGCGCACAATCCAATATTGGCAGAGCAGAGCCGAGAGTCTCGGAGCCCATTAAGAAACCTTGTGCTGCCTTTAGTGAACTCACAAAAAGGCCTGTTTGAGCCAAACTGTTCGGCGTAGGTTGGTTTACTGAAGAAACAGAAGCTCGGGGAAAGATATTCATGATCCCAAAGGGTGCAAATAACTGGACCGTTTACAGTAGGATCCTGTATTGTGAGGATATATGTGAGGGGATACTGGGAATCCATAAAATCTCAACCCATCTGACAACTAGCCAGTCAGTCCGCGTTTTCACCCAGCGAGCAGCCGGAGGCTACTGTGCCAGTAACATCAGGAGGGAATTTGGCGACAAACTGGATTGAGGAACGTGTGAGATTTGTGTGTTGGCCTGGCTCAGACTTGCAGTCTTGGTCAGAAGCCTTCAGCCTCTCTACCCCCCCACCCCCCACCCACAGTCCATCCCACAGTCCCTGCTGCTCGCTCCCTCTCCCTTCCTCGCCTCCTTCAAGACCCTCCTCTTTCGACCACGCCTTCGGTCACCCTCCTCCCCACGCCCTGATGCCAACCCCCTGTTCAGCTCGGGTCCAAATCCCTGGCTGTCCAGCGCCTTGGGACGTCCTCCCGACGTGAAAGGCAGGCGCTGGGGGAAATGTCATTTGTGGTTGTGGGGGCTTTAAGATGTGCCGCGACATAACATACGTGCTTGAAAATAGACGTACGTTCAGCTCAGCAGATTTAGGAAGCGTAAACGTAATTACACTAGTGCTGTGCTGTGTAATGGGATCGGGTCCTGATGATGCTACAACTTTGGGATATGCCGTCGATAAACCCCCTGAATCTCTCATTCATTTATATACTCTCCAAGTGTTTTGCTTGCTTATGGGCCAACCATATCATTGTAAAGGCTTTTTAATGTGTATTCATGCATTGTTTGTGAGGAGCTGACATCATTCGTGACTGTCTGACACCCAAGGGCATAATAATAATATAATAATAATAATAATAATAATAATAATAATAATCATAATCCTTCCATTTGTTACAGCGCCTTATCACGTCTTTGTGACGTCTCTGAGAAGCTACCCTGGGTGGAGGGTGCGATGTAAGTGCAAGTTATTGTTGTTGTTATTGTCTCAAAGCGCTTCACGGGATACGCTGTAAAGTGTAGTGCCTGTATATTTTGTGGGCGAAACCCGGCAGCCAATTGCGCACAGCAGTGTCCCCACAAACAGTCGTGGATTGAGTGACCAAATTAAATTCATAATTAGGGATTATTACCCCCGGAAAAGCGATACGCCAATCGACTAACAACCGCTTTCCTACTTACTGCCAGGTAACCAGAGGCGTGCGTGTGCGTGTGTGGAGTAAGAAAACTTGCCAAGGTTTCGTCCTGCCCGCCCGAGAATCCAACCCAGGTTCTCTCGCTTGCGAGGCGAGGGCTCTAACCACTGAGCTACAGGACTCCCCAATGAAGCCTGGATTTAAGAACTCAGAAGGTAGAGTTTGGGGACCCAAATGAGAGCAGGAGATGCACAGAGTGAAAAGGGAGTGAATGTGTAGGTCTCAGCTGGTCGTTACTGAGCTACCGGCAGTACCACAGGCCTTCAACTGAAGGTTAATCTGCCATCAGCAACAAAGCACAAAGATGATTGTCTGTCTCTCGCTGTACTACACTTGATCTGTCGTTCCACACCGAAGCGTAAGGTTAGCGAGTTTAAAGTCACAGCACCCTGAAAAGTACATTCTACTGCTTGGCCATCAGCTTGGCTCAGTTTGTAGCGCCGTGAATCAGAAGATTGGCTGCTGCTCTTCGCCCACAAAATACACAGTCTCTACACTTTACAATATATCCTGTGAAGCACTTTTCAGACACGTCAACTCGATAGGACGCTAGCAAGGTGCAAGTTCTTTCTTTTCTCGAATGAAATCGACGGTGGTGCAGGGGGGCGCGGGGGGGGGGGGGGGGGGGGAGAGAGGGAGATTAAAAGAAGTAAAGGCCAGTTTTTTCTCTGATGGAGAGGGTAATTCTCACAAAATAATCTCTCCGATTTGTCTCTCACTATATTTAGAAGATTCCCGTTGCTGCTGGGCGAATAAATGGCATTATAATAATCCTTGCGTTTGATGTAGCGCCTTATCACGTCTTCGAGACGTCTCAAAGGGCTTCACAGAATAGACGGTAAAGTGGATTGACTGTATATTATGTGGGCGAAACGTTCTTAAAACACAAAATAAATCCTCTGAGCTACAGGGATGGGTTAGGCACCAGGTACTGTCTATCTCAGTGGGGGGAACCCGTTGCTGAGCAACAGCTTGGTCTGATGGAGCAAGACTTAGACTCATTACTTGAGACTCACTCCAGAATCAAACTGAGACAAAGTGTACAGCCGTGGAGCTGTTTAATACTGTTTAGCATTCATTTATATTCCACCATTTATTCCCTACTCTATTTACTGGGTAATAAGTCACATTGGCCCAATTTACATGAAATCAATAATGTACGTTTCTTTTGTCTCCCAGTTAAATCGAGTTGACAAAATAGGGCAAACTTGCTATTCTAAGCCTTTTGTCTGCTGTTGTGCGGTTGACCGGATTGGAGTGGGATAACTAGCGCGCTCGCACATCGTAGCCAGTTCTGTGGCTTTCAGTGGGCACGCGCTGTCATCTCGTACGCTATTTGATGCAGCGCCTGATCACGTCTTCGAGACGTCTCAAAGCGCTTCACTGAATATGCTGTGCATTTTGTGGGCGAAACCGGCAGCCAACTGCACGCAGCAGTGGCCCACAAGCAGTCGTGGATTGAAATAACCAATTTATTATGATTTTTTTTTAAGGAATTATTGTAGTGCAGTGGAAAAGACGATCCCGTCCATACCACTCCTCAATTTTTACAAAAGGTTCCCTTCAGCTTCAGCCTGATGTGTGTCTGCTTATCCGGAGAATTCCCGACTCGGGATTTAACTCGGGTATCAAATTCAGGATGACTTGGCACTGCCCTGTCTGTAAAATCAATCGCGTCTAACACGTTTGGCCTCTATTCTCCACGACCAATGCACGTTTGCTGCAAAATTCACCCAAAGCTCTGATTTCTTCCGAAGGGCCTGCAGATGACCAGACATAGGATGATAGACTGTACAGCAGACAGACAGGTCATTTGGCCCAACCAGACCATAGTGCTGTTTGGACTCCGCTTTTGCCTGATGCCCACACTCCTGTGATCCTATTCAGACAAGGAACTTCTATATATCCTGGGCAGGGTCAGGGCAAAATATAAGGCAAGTTTCCTTACTCCAAACACACACACACACACACACACGCCTCTGTTTGCCTATCAGTAAGTAGGAACCCGGTATTCAGTTGATTGGCGGATCGCTTTTCCAGATAATAATAATTTGGTCACTCAATCCACGACTGTTTGTGGGGACGCTGCTGTGCGCAAATAGCTGCCGCGTTTCACCCACAAAATGTACAGTCAATTCACTTTACAATATGTTCTGTGAAGCGCTTTGAGAAGTCTCGAAGGCGCGATATCAAATGCCAGGATTATTGTTATTATTGTATAATATAAACTCAAGTTGTTGCTGTTGCTGCTGCTTGACTGAGCTTGACGGTAAATTTAATACAGTAATAATACGCCTATTTTTTTCTTGACTCGTGCTCTTTCAAGCAAACCCACATCTAAGCTGAACTGCAGCACGCTCAATCACTAAACTGGTTGAGTGTGCAGGGAGCTTTAACCAAATATCAATTTGTTTGTCAGCTCTTTGAACGAGGGGTATTGATCAAATGAGCTCAATACGCTTATTTTGTAGACCTAAAAAGAATAAAGAATAATTGGCAAAAGAACCAGAGGGGAGACGGGGAAACATTCCAGGTCTGGAATGCACAGCCTGAAAAGGTGGTGGAAGCAGATTTGCTGGTAGATTTCAAAAGGGAATTGGATAGGGACTTAAAAAGAGCTATTGGGTAAGAGCGGGGGAGTGGGACGAGGACTAGTTGGGGTAAGAGCGGGGGAGTGGGACTAGATGGGATAAGAGCGGGGGGGTGGGACTAGTTGGGGTAAGAGCGGGGGAGTGGGACTAGTTGGGGTAAGAGCGGGGAGTGGGACAACTTGGGGTAAGAGCGGGGGAGTGGGACAACTTGGGGTAAGAGCGGGGGAGTGGGACAACTTGGGGTAAGAGCGGGGGAGTGGGACAAGATGGGGTAAGAGCGAGGGGAGTGGGGACTAGTTAGTAGCCAGCACAGGCACGATGGGCGAATGGCCTCCTTCTGTGCTGTAAGATTCATGACTCTGTTAAGCCAACAAAGGCAATAGTTTAAATATTTTAACTCCCTACAAACTGCCGTCTCCACTCCCCAGGGTATTTTTTTGTGGTGCTGCAGAAAGAAAGCTGTGTGTTTCCCATTTCTATTAATGGTTGGTAAATCGGAAAGGGAGGAATAAGGTTTAAGCTTGATGGATGGCAGAGCAAACTGTGAGGAAGCAAGCAGGGAACCCCAGGCTGTCGTAAATCACCTTGCAGAGTGGGCAGACGGGTGGCAGACGCAGTTTGTTGTTGAGAGAAAGGTGTATTATCCAATCTCTTTTGGTTTCGTGAACATCCACCGTATTTGAGAGGAGAAAAATGACTAGTTGTGAACTCTCTCGACCTTCTTGACTGCTACGTTTCGCCCACAGTCACTACATTTTACAGTGTATTGCGGCCATCAAGACCTCTTTGACTGTGCCTTCGGTCACCCTGTTTGTCCAGCGCTTTGGAAAGTTCTCCCGACGTGATAAGGCGCTGCTGCATCAAAGGCAAGGATTATTATTATCAAAGTGAAAGGCAGCAACAGAATAATCTTGATTAGAATGGCCTCCTTGTGCTGTATTTTCAATGAATGCTGTGTTTGCTCCCTTTGCTCCTCAAAGTAAGGGAGAGCGAGCGAGAGAGAGGGAGCGATATACTAATCTCTGGAAATTGTTAGATGTGGGAATCAATGTACAGGCTTTGCAGCTTCACAAAGGGGAGATAAATAAATAGTAATTATTTAGTTTAATTGGGCTGACATCTCCCTCAGGTCACAGGGTGTGAGCACAAGGATGTGCCTGCCCTCGGCTGAAAATCGCCTGACATTTGAACACTTTTTCTTTTTTTTAAAAAAGAACTGCTTTAGTTTCAAATTGAAATTCAGCATTTTTCTGCGGAAGGTAAGAATCTCGATGTGGAGGAGCCAAGTTTTCACTTTGGGCAGAAAGCAATCTGAACAATTTGGGCGCGATGGTCGGTCTGACTGCCTTGGGGGTCAGCAGGCACATCCGATCAAACCAAATTAAATAGCTGAACGGGCAGTGGGCGGAGGAATCCTTCGCCTCACGCTGTAACATTCACCGAAAGATGCTGAACGCTGAGGATTTTTCTTATTGAACAATTTATCTTTAAGAACCAAAGTCCTGAGTAATTAATCACAAGCGAGAAGGGGCCATTTGTTGCTTCCAACGCCTCTTCCAAAAGTTCTGCCTAATGTGCTTGAGAGAGCAGAGGAACAGTCTGCAGGCACTTCCATGAATATCATCAACACCGAACATTAATAGGCTTGACAAGATGCTAAATGAACTGAGATCCATGGAGTGCGCAGATACAGTCAACGCTCTTGTTTACCTCGCAGTAACTGGTTGTTAGTCGATTGACAGTGTATCCTGCGAAGAGCTTTGAGACATCTCAACGACCTGAGAATCATAAAAATAATCCTTGCATTTTGATACAGCGCCTGATCACGTCCTCGGGGCGTCTCAAAGCGCTTCACAGAATATACTCTAAAGTGAACTGACTGTATATATTTGTGGACGAAACGCGTGATAAGGCGCTATATCAAATGGAAGGATCATTATTATTATTATTTTTACTATTATTATTATTATGGTCTATTAACCTCCACCTGGACTTTTACCCGGACGGACTAATGAGACCTCAGTATAATGATTTAGGACCGAGAAGGTTTAAATCACATACAACAAAGAACTTGAAAAGTCGGAGGGGTTTACTTTTAACCCCAAGGTTGGAGTCAAGCCTTTAGCTTTCAGAGCCTTGGGACGTCCTCCTGACGTGATGAGTGCCATACAAATGGAATTTTTTGTTGTTGTTGGGCGTTGTTTAAGATTTGGCGAGAAATTAATCCAAAAAGCAAAACTGGTCGCCCTGTGAGCAGTTCCACGTTTTCAACCCCCTGCCGACAACAAACACGCAACAAGCGACGAGAGAGAACACAACTTGTTTCTTGTGAACCCTTGGATACGTTCCAGTCATCGAATTCTTTGTTCCACATGGGCCGCCGCGGGTGTGTGGAATGATGAGGAAAGTAATGACTGTAGATTCAGTATAAATGAGAGAAGCTCATATTCTGTTAATAAATGCACTCAAAGTAAATTTACTGTCGCATGCTATAATTGCGATCTGCCAGACTGAATTGATGCACTGGCTATTGCCTTTCATGTTAGTCTGTCCACACCATGTAATAACAATCCTTACCTAATCCTTGATACAGCGCCTTGTCACGTCTTCGAGACATCTCAAAGCGCCTCACGGGATATACTGTCAAGTGTAGTGACTGCGCATTTTGTGGGCGAAACCCGGCAACCAATTGTGCACAGCAATGTCCCACAAACAGTCGTGGATTGAGCGACCAAATCATTATTATTTTTTGAAAGGATTATTACCCCACGTTAAAGCGATCCGCCAATCGACTGACAACTTGGTTCCTATTTACTGCTTTACAGTTGTTTAATCAGTTCACTTTACAGCGCATCCTGTGAAGTGCTTTGAGACGTCTCAAAGGCAAGGATTATTATCAATATTATCAGTAAAAACACCAATGCAAGCGCGTCCCAACACTTATATAAATCCTCAGCCGTTTTCAGTTGTAACATGTCAGTAACTTAGCCCAGTTATCGGATTTTGCACGAAGATTGTAACTTCGGATTTCCTAAAACATTCCTCAGGAGACGTGGTGGACTTGAGTTTGAGTCTGTGTCGGCCCCAATCATCCCTCAGGCTAACTGGTTGTTTTAATTGTGCTGACTGGCTCGCTCCCTCGAGGGCTACAGGTGGCCTTTTACTGTAGCAAAGAGAATGACGCCGGGTAATTCTTTAGTTAAATAAATATATGCTCACTCTGATTTCTACTGCTCCCAGGGGCTGCGCCTTTAAACTGTGTGACAAGGCTTGAGTAGGTAATGAAAACATTTCACCGTGCTTCTTGTGCTGTTTCTGGGACGCGGGATTTGTGGAATGCAGGTAGGAGACTGTTTATTTAACCTCCTGCTGTCCCGGAGGACACTCTCCTCCCTTCAAAACGTGCTCTTTCCTTCCATGGGATTGGGAATGTCTGCCCTGTTTCCGTATCTGCAATGGGACGGGGTCCTAAGTATTGTGGATAACAGGCTCGATACTGTAGGTAGCCAAGTGGGGGACCGAACATCAGCACAGACGCCGTGCTGTTCACTGGGGGTCAGCCGAGTGTCTGACACGTCCATCACCGCGCTCAAGAGTCTCCAAACCCAACTGAGAATGCCGCACATCACATGGAAATCCCAGAGATAGGTTGTCGGAATGGAATGCGCTCTCTCTCTTGCTCTCCCTGGAGGGACGCTCCCCCCCACCCACCCCCCCACCCCTCTTACTTAATTCCGGAGAGTATTAGGCGCAGGTTGGGCGAGAGCCAAGGCTTGGGGGAGCCCAGAGTGTGTGTTGGGGTAAATGCTGGAGTTTAACCAGCTACAATCACACATAGCTAGGGTATTGTGAGAGAGAGAGAGAGAGAGAGGGCTGTCTGGCCAAGCTTTCCCATTGCTTGTCCAGATAGGACCACCCACCCCGTTAGTTAGGGGGTTTGGCTCCCCAGGCGTTAAAGCGGAAGATGACAGGGACAGAATGGGGGAGCTTCAGCGCAGGAGCGAGCAGCACCACAGGCACGATGGGGGAAGAGTGATGGGGAGAGCTCCAGCACGGACGCGAGAACAACAACAACGCAGGACATTTACACAGCGCCCGTCTTTCACGTCGGGAGGATGTCCCAAGGCAGGGAGGGTGGGGAGAGCAGAGTGAGAGAATGGAATAAGAGTAGATAACAGCAGGCGGGTATTCAATGAGCTAAGTGGCCACCTGCGTTGCAATTTCAATGACTCCGATGCTCGGAGCAGACTGATGCGTGTCACAGCGAAGTAGGTTCCATGTTATCACCTCAGGATTCACTTGACAATTCTTCCCATCGGAAGACACTCTTCTGTATGTCTCTATGCAACTGCTCCATTGTATGTGTGCAGGAGATACTCATACATGTTAGGCAGCTGGCTGCAACAGTCTGTTCTGTTCTTTGCAAAACACAAGCAGCTGTAGAATTAATGGGCGCCCGAAGGGTGAACAATACTATGTCACAACAATGCACCATTTGTATCGGAGGTTATAGGGTATCAGAGAGGCAAGGGCTTGGCTACATGGCTTGGAAATATAAACCCTCTGCTTGGCTTACACGCCACTTTATAAAATGCCGCTTATAAGTCATTCCTGCCCCGTCTGGCTTCCTCTGCACATGGGGCTGTGACTTTATGGAATCTTACAGCACAGAGGGAGGCCATTCGGCCCTTCGTGGCTGTATACCGGCTCGTTGGCAGTGTTTGTGGGACACTGCCGGGCGCAATTGGCTGCTGCGTTTCACCCACAAAATACACAGCCAATTCACTTGACAGTCAATTCCGCTTTGGGACGTCTCGAAGACACGATGAGGCGCGATATCAAATGCAAGGATTATTATTATTATTCAAGGCATGGAGAAACTGTACACTGAGCTGCCACAGCAAATCACTTTAAACCACAGCAACATCTGCCACTCTGTATTAACACTCTGAACTGCTTGTGAATCAAACGCGAGTGTTACAAGAAATTAGCCCCGGCTGACAATGCCTGACCTCCCGATTCTTCGGAGAATCAACTTAATTCGCACTAACAGGGGAGAGAAACGGATGGCAATCGAGTTTCCGATGTACGTAATGAAGTAAGTGTCTGGAAGACTAGATCACCTTACACGCGCTTCGGGGTTTAATGCAACGTCTTGCCACGACAGAGGTGCGCCTGGCAGCTTGAGTGTGTAATGGAACACCGTACACTTCCCAGCACTGTTCGGCTCCCAGCGGTAGCTTCCAGTCAGTCACCGGGCAGGGCTGACATCAAGCCACATGGGCAAATGACACGGGCGCCAGCGAGGGGGTGAATCATACAGTCATACCATCTTACAGCACAGAAGGAGGCCATTCGGCCTAGCATGTCTGTGCCAGCTCTTCTGAAAGAGCTACCAACTGGCCCCACTCCCCCGCTCTTACCCCAACTAGTCCCACTCCCCCGCTCGTAGCCCACGGCCCTGCACATGTTTCCTTCTTAAAGTACCTCTTGAAAGCTACTATTGCCCCACAGAAAACACAGCGGATTCACTTTACCGCATATTATGGGTAGTGCTTTGAGACTTTTCGAAGACCTGATAAGTCGCTGTATCAAATGCAAGGATTATTATTATTATTATGATGATGATGACGATGAAGAGAAATTTCAGGCCTCAGTTATTTAAACAGGGCTGCTCATTAAACCCCGAGACTTGATCGCACTGTGCAGCAGGCAGGCAATCAAACAACATGCCCAGTGTAAATAAAGCACAGCAAATGGAAGCTCTGGGCCAGCTGCTCCGCTAGTTAAAGCCCAAATCCACGTTGGCACCAGTGTGACCACTGTGGGACACAGCTGTACGGTTTCTTGACAACATGATGTCTCCCACGGACGCTCGAGTGCGGTGGACGCTGCAGAGCTGCCAGGCGTGGGCAACTGCTCGCTATAGCAAGATGTACACACAGCAGCCAAGCTGGAGAAGCTATGATGCTTCACCGGGCAAATCCACTCAGACTGTCTTCCTTGCCGCCCAGCAGTGCCAGCAATAATCTAACCATGACAATAATCCAATAATCCCCCCCCACCCAAAAAAAATAATAATAATAATAATTTGGTCGCTTCAATCCTCCACCGTTTGTGGGGACACTGCTGTGCGCCATTGGCTGCCGCAAGTTGCCCACAAAATATACAGTCACTCCGCTTTACAGTATATGCTGTGAAGCGCTTTGAGATGTCTCGAAGACGTGATCAGGCGCCAGATCAAATGCAAGGATTATTATTAGCTACAGCTCTATCTACAGCCGCGCGGCAGCCAATTGCGCCCAGCAGTGTCCCACAAACTGTCATGATTTAGTGACAAAATTATTATTATTTTGAAGGAATTACCGGAAAAGCAATCTGCCAATCGACTAACAACCGGGTTCCTGTTTATTGCAAGGTAAACAGAGGTGTGAGTGTGTGTGCGGAGTAAGGCCACTTGCCTAAGGTTTCGCCCTGCCCACCCAGGAATCAAACCCAGGTCCTCTCGCTTGCGGGGCGAGCGCTCTAACCACTGAGCTGCAGGATTCCACGTAACAAAATGTGGATTGGCATTACGATTGCAGCGGTAATCAGAGAATTACAGCAGCAAATGAATAAAGCGCCTAATTCTGTTTGTGGTGAGTAGTTGGGAGCAGATCATTTATATGTAAATTACTGCAAGATGGTCATCGACAACGAACAAAGGCAGCCAGGATGCTGCACTATAATCTCCTTGAGAAATAGAGGCAAAGAATTGAAAAGGGACAAAGGAACGATTTCTCAAGACTTGCCCAATTTATGAACCCATTTCTTTTTGGACTTTATTTAGGCACGAACACCGTTGCGCACCAAGATACCATTATTTTTCTGATTCCGAGCAGTCATTTACATTTTACAAGTCAGATCCTTAAAACCCAGCTTAGTCGAGTCCTGTAGCTTAGTGGTGAGAGCGCTCGCCTCGCAAGCGAGAGGGCCTGGGTTTGATTCCCAGGATGGTGAACAAATTATTTATTGATGATTTTTTTTTGAAGGGATTATTACCCCTGGAAAAGCGATCTGCCAATCGACTAACAACTGGGATCCTACTTCGTACTGGTAAATAGGCTCGTGTGTGTGTGTGTGTGTGTGTGTGTGGAGTAAGGAAACTTGCCTAACATTTCACCCTGCCTGCCCGGGAATCGAACCCTCACTTGCGAGGTGAGCACTCCAAACATTAAGCTGCAGGACTCCACATAAATCTTTAAGGGACCTAAAGTGAGTGGAACAAGGGGCGAACAGGAGCTACAAAACATAATAAATAACCACTTCCAGGAGGGTTTTTTTTCCCCCGGGGAGGACAGTCAAAGCATGCCATCTGAAATACGGTATCTGTCAGGACTTATGACGTGAGTGCGGTTAAGGCTCTATATAGGCTTAAGGGGCTGTAGAATAAATCCCGGGACAGATGAACTGTACCCAAGGGTATTTGAAGAGACAAGGCAGGAGATTTGTGAAGCACTGACAGACACTTTAAAGGAGGGAGTCAGTGATGAGGTTCCAACGGATCAGAAACAGCAAATGTGGCTCCTACATTCAAGAAAGACAAGTGAGCCGAACGTGGTTACCGCAGACCCTTTGGCCCCAGCTCAATAATTAGAATACTTAGAGGAAAAAATTAAAGAGCGTCTGTATTAAATTAATAATAATAATCCTTGCATTTGAGACAGCACCTTATCACGTCTTCTAGACGTCTCAAAGCGCTTCTCAGAATACACTGTAAAGTGAATATACTGTACTGTACGATTTGTGCTCCCAACGCAGTCGCCAATTGCGCACAGCAGCGTCCCACAAATGGTCGTGCATTGAGTCACCAAATTCTTATTATTTTATTAAGGACAGGTCCAGCAATTTTAGGATGAAGAGAAATGATTTCTTGACACAGAAGGCAATCCAAAGGCTAGAACTGCGAAAGGCCAGAACGCTGAAACTCATTTAAGAACCAGCTCGATCGTGTAACTGGAATATAAAAGACTGGAAGATGGGTAGTAGCCAGGATCATCGTGTTAGATTTACGGTTAAAGTCTCACTCGCTGTTTACGATGAAGAAACAATTTATTTAGGTAAAATTAAAAGTTTACCGCACAAAATGCACAATTCACTTCGGTTTATTCTGTGAAGCGTTTTGAGGCGTCTCGAAGACGTGATAAGGCTGTGTCCTTGCCTGGGATAAGGCAAGAATTATTATTATTATTATTATTATCATTAAGCAAACGACAATATTCCAGCAGTTCATGTCTGGGAATCAGTGGCACAGAGGCTTAAAACATCTGTGTGATGGATGAGCGTAAAGTTAAACTATTACATTCTTATAGGAGGAGGTACATCACCAATTTATTTCTGTCCTGTAACTGTGCACAATGTAAGTGAATGACTATGCCAGGGGCTCCTATATATATTGCATCTTTCTTTTTACGCTCTTTTTACGCTCCACACATTCCTTAGCCCAATAAGCAGCATAGCAATATATCCATTATACCTGAACTCATTCATCTTTGCTTAATGGGGCCCACTCTACCATCGGCAGCCTTCCTGCCTCGCTCCCTCCCTTGCCTCCTTCTAGACCCGTCTCAAGACCCTTCTCTTCGTCCGTGCCTTTGGTCACCCTCCTACCCTTACCCTCCCTGCCCTCCACCCCTCCTGTTCCCAACCCCTCTGCTCGGGTCCAAATCCCTGACTGACCTGTCCAGCGCCTTGGGACGTCCTCCCGACGTGAAAGGCGATGTGTAAATGTTATCTTGTAATGTATTGTGCTGGGATAACACTACCTCTGAGCTTTTTGCTAATTAAAAGGTCGATATCCTGCTAATTGAAAGCGAAGAGAATTCTCCAAAAGAATAATCCTAATCAGTTGGTCACTCAATCCACGACTGTTTGTTGGATGGACGTCGCGGTGCGCAATTGGCTGCCGCATTTCGCCCACAAAATGTACAGTCACTGCAGTTGACAGTATATCCTGTGAAGCGCTTTGAGACATCTCGAAGACATGATAAGGCGCTGTATCAAATGTTTAGGATTATTATATAATCTCAACAGCGAATGTCATCGGGAGATTTCCCAACAAAGAGTCATGAGAACCCAACCGTGCCTTACTTGTTCCTATAAGAACATAAGAAATACTAGGTAAGAAAAAGACCAAAGTCTATCTAGTTCTCCTTCCACCTTCCTGGCGGTCACTTGCACGCTATGTCCCAAACTCCCAATGCACTATATCCTATCATGTTATATCCTAAAAGAAAAGGACCTTTTCTGCGTTTGAAGGAATCCAACATCTCCAGCTTCAACCGTCTCCATAAAGAAACGTGCTCTACATGTGCTGTCCTCCAGACTTGATTAAAATATTAAATGCGGGGCTAAAACATATGCACGCATTCTCCCTTAAAAGCTTACCTCACAGTGATTACGTCAGCACCATTAGCGTTCCATTAGCCGGACTGAAAAACAAATTGTCGATTGCTGAGTGGGCTGATGGCTGTTTGTGAGGTTGGATCGTGAACTCTTTTGAGTTCCTTCCATCAGTTTAAAATGCAACGCCGCTGAGGTATAAATGTTTTTATGACGGAATATTTTTTCCCTGGGTTGAATCAACGACTTTCTATCATAAGTGAAATGTTTATGCGCCTCTCTAATCAATAGCTGGTGAAACAAGTGCGAGAGGCGAGCGTAGAGCTTTGCCCAGCCCGTCACTGCGCCAATAACACTGCGCGGAAAGCTGTGGTCGTGTTCTGTTTTATTTATTTGTTTGTTGATTCTGCAGCGGCTGGTGCTAATTTTACGGCAGGTTACTTAACGTGGATTCTCCCCGGCGATGTTCAACGCGATGAGATGAAACATGTGGTTTCGTAACCGGTTCGATGTGAATTATCGCAGATTACCGGATTCTGAATCACCCCACACAGAATCGGCCGTCCAACTTAGTATTTTTCCATCTGTCCTATTTACTTATTTCTTTGGGAGGGAATATTACCTCCTAGGAAAACCAATCTGCCAATTGACAAAGCGTTCCCGTTTACTGTTAGGTAAACAGAGGCGCGCGTGTGTGTGTGTGTGTGTGTGTGTGTGCGTGTGTGTGTGTGGATTAAGGAAACTTGGTCAATGTTTCGCCCTGACCCGGCTGGGAATCAAACCTCGGTCCTCTCGCTCGCGAGGCGAGACTACAGGACTCCACAATGATGTTAAATTGCTCTGCTTCTACCCCTCAGGCTTTCGACGTGCAAAAATATAAAAAGCAGCCCCACTTTTATCGGTGCAATAATAATAATACTAATCCTCGCATTTGATATAGCGCCTTATCACGTCTGTTTCATTAGTCCAGAATAGTAAAACCAGAGGACACGGGGGGGGGGGGGGTAAATTCAGAACGTATCTACGGAAACACTATGTCGGTGAGCGAATAATAAACCTGTGGAACAGGCTCCCTAGGGAGACAGATGGTTGAAGCAGGAAATGTTGATTCCTTCAAACACAGATTAGATAGTTTTCTTTTAGGAAATAACATGATGGGATACAGTACATAGGGAGATCGAGACATGTGTGCAAGTGAGCGCGAGGAACTAACATTTCTTATGTTCTTATGTCTTCGAGATGTCTCAAAGCACTTCACAGAATATACTGTAAAGTGAATCGACTGTACATTTAATGGGAGCAACACATCTGGATTTATAATTAATCAGCCGTGACCATTTCATCAGGAAAACATTTACTTCTTGCGCGGGATTTTAATAATGAGGTCACACTGAACCACGCAAGCAATTTAATGAAATATCTGTCTGCACTGATAGTCCATTTAAAGATCATCACTCCTAATTTATTACGCATTTGTGCAGCAAGTTGTCTGGTGCGAGGTGGGTATTTAAAAACGCGTGCTGAAATTTATGTGCTCGTTAGCGAAATGTAAGTATGAAGGCTTTACATGATCACATTGTGAGACGGAAACTCATTTGAAAGAAGTTTAATGTGAAATGTGATTTCCAGAGTGTTCACAAAGCAAGATGCCCAAGATTTAAAGTGGTTGCTTTGCAAAGAGGTACATTTCTCAGCCTTACTGCTAAATCCTGCAGGCTTAAGCTATAATACTGCCACAAATCGCATTCCACCATGTGTGGAGAGATGATGGAAAGGAAAGTCTTGTAATAATACTCTAAAATTCGATTGCTCTATCAAATAATGATGAAATGCTTGTGGTGTTCAGGGCAGAAAGCATCCAGATCACCAGAGGGGGTATGGATTGCAGAGATTTTTTCTACCTGTGGTTCTGAAAAATGTGATTTTAATTGAGTAATATAGGAGGAACTTATGGTATTTCCGCTTGTTTTATGCCAAATAGATTTTAGAGTCACTGCGTCCCAAAACTCTGTGACTCTCTCCCTCAATCCCTCCATCTTTCCCCCTCCATCCCTCCCCACCTTCAAGACCCACCCGGCTAAAGACCTTTTTTGATTGTGCTTAAGGTCACCTCTCTCTCCCTCTCCCCCGGCTTGTTGTCAGACTCTGCCACCGTCAAGAGAATTGGATAAGTATTTGACAAGGAAAAATGTGCAGGGCTAAGAGCAGGGGAGTGGGGCTAGTTGGGGTAAGAGCAGGGGAGTGGGGGCTAGTTGGGGTAAGAGCAGGGGAGTGGGGGCTAGTTGGGGTAAGAGCGGGGGAGTGGGGGCTAGTTGGGGTAAGAGCGGGGGAGTGGGGGCTAGTTGGGGTAAGAGCAACGGACCCTCTTTTTGGAGCAAGGATCCGCGGGACTGACTGCTGACTCCCCCACAAGACGAATTGGAGAAGACACAAAAACATCAAAATAACTTAAAAGCCACGGCAGGTGGTGCATCACTGTGTTCTGTGTTGAGTGCTAAGTCAGAAGTCATTTGCAGCATTGATAATGTCGTTTAAAATTTCAGTGCCAGCAGTAACTAAATATTCATTACTTTCCACTTTCTCCCATTAGCAAGATAAATCTTTGTACACAGTCGCGCATCCTAATAACGGGAACGACACAATCTATCAGGGAGAGAGATGAGGTGATGTTATTGAAGTGGTCACACCATTTTCCCTTCTGCTTAATGGACTTTCAGTGAGCACTGTGCTCACTTACGAAGGCAACCGATTCACACTGCAGCAAAATGGAAGCTGGTTGAAAGGTTTTCGGTGAAGGGACCCGTGTTTGGGTATGGTTTCCCACAAACATTACTCCCGCTGTGCCTTTCTGTAGCGCAGTGATCAGAGCGCTCCCTTCACAAGCGAGAGGAACTGGGTGCGATTCCCGGGCAGGGCGAAACATTGGGCAAGTTATCTTACTCCACACACACACACACACACACACACACACGTGCCTCTGTTTATCTCGCAGTAATTATGAAGTTGATTGGCGGATCGCTTTCCGGGGTTAATAATCTTTTCCAAAATATAATAATAATAATTTGGTCGCTCCCTCCACAACCGTTTGTGCGGGGACGCTGCTGTGCGCAATTGGCTGCCGCGTTTCGCCCACAAAATACAGTCACTGCACTTTACTGCGTGTCCGGTGAAGCGCTTTGAGACGTCTCCAAGACGTGATAAGACGCTGTTATCAAAGGTAAGGATTATTATTGTCGCCATTGTAGTGGAGGGGGACACAAAGATTTAAAGGGCACTCAAACCCCAGAGAGGTTACAGCCGGGCGGGTTGCGTGCTGCTTGCAATAACGAGTTTATCATCCCCGAACTGTGTGCTTATGCCTCAGATCAACTCGTGCCACTTGACAAATGTTCTGTCAACATTTCCCTTTAAAACAATTTAAACCCTTAACGCAGCGTTCACTTGATGACATACATTTGTCGTGTGAGAATGTTGCAGAATTAACAAGGCAAGATGAACAGGGAGAGATTATCGTAAGGCGGAAAACACGGCTGCCCGTGTTTTGAACATAAAATGTTCCTGGTGAATTCGTCGCAAGATAACCGCCCGCTGTTTAACGAGCTGTAAGCAGGAACCAATCTGTCACTCAATTCCGCGGCCGTGTGTGGGAACGTTGGCTGCGTGCAACTGCCTGCCACGTTTCGCCCCGCATAATGCACAGTCACTGCGCACTCTACAATATATTCGGCGAAGCGCTTTGAGACGATGTGATACGGCGCTGCATCAAATGCAAGGATTATTAATATTACTAATATTATTTTTGCTAAGAAAATCTTCACCGGCGACAGATTTAAACGCAACAGTCAGAACAGAACCCGTGCCTCTGTTTCGATATTTTAAGCAGGCGCTTAACGTTGCCCGTAACTCTCACACCTGACCGCCCACGCCAAAGTTAAGGCTCGCTTATCTTTTCACCGTGCAAATCAGAGAGATGGAGAATGAAGCTGGTGTGAGGTAAGCTTTGCTGACAGCAGCTTCACACTGACTGGAAGCTTTCAGTCGATGATCAATAACAGAGAGGTAGAATCAGACAGGCAGGTCAGCCCAGGCTTGTTCAGATCGAGCAGAACAGAAGCTGGGGCTGAGCGATGGCTGAATATCAAGCAGCCTTTGCCCCTGGCGGTTTCCCTGCGCTCCTGTTATTTTGGTAGCGGTGATTTAGCAAAGACATTCCTGAAGGCGTTACGTACAGAGTGAGGTCAACCTGGCGCTGTCGGTAACACTCTCGCCTCTGGCAGACGGCTGTAGGCTCGAGCCCCGCGATGTGACTTCGAAATCTTAGTCGTCTACCGGGGTGGTCCGAAGGGTGGCCCGCGGGTCGATTTCGTCACCCCCCTCCCCACCAGCACCCACTCCATTTCATCTGGGCCACCCACCCCCTCCTTCCATGATAATACTGCTACTAATAATAACAGCCCTTGGATTTGATAGTTACTCCTTATCGCGGCTTCCAAGACGTCTCGAAGCGCTTCATTCCGCCCGCAAAATACGCAATCGATTCACTTTACAGTATATTCCGTGATGCGCTTTGAGACGTCTCGAAGACGTGATAATTAAGGCGCTGTACCAAATGCGAGGATTATTACTATTAAACCTCTTGTTTAGGACAGGTTTTAAGATGTGTTTTATCCGTGTTTCTGTCCATCTGCTAATTGTCACTTCGTGTGAAGTGCTTTGAGACTTTGACAGCATAATAAAGGTCCTGGATCTCATGTACAAGCATTATTATTCATAAGGATTATTATTAGTTCAGCTCTGCATATTGTTGTAGCTGGAAATGTTAACAATGAGGGCGAAAGTCTGTGATATCGCTTCTTCCGTGGGGCCTGGATTAATCAGTTAGGTAGCAATCATGCTACCCTTAAGCTACTGCTTCACATAATCCTTCCTCTAAGTGTCAACCGCAGTGGAGTTAGGAGTGAAAAGCAGCCAAGTATCTGCTTTGAAAGAAAATTGTTCTGAAATGCGTTCCCAGCAAGCGACCACATTTGCTGATAAACATTTCGACGTCTTGATTTTTCTAATAAAAGAACAAGTCATGTTGACAGCTCAAGCCTAGAATTGGGGCCAGATAAAACCCTTACTCTGGATGTGTCAAGCCAGTAGCTTGTCTTTGGACGGACTGGTTCACGGTGGAGACCTCTTCTGTAATAATAATAGGAATAATAATAACCCTTGCATTTGATATAATGCTTTATCACGTCTTCGAGATGTCTCAAAGCCCTTCACCGATTGTACCGTAAAGCAAATTGACTGTATATTTTGTGAGCAAAAGGCAGCAGCCAATTGCGCACAGCAGCGACCCCACAAACAATTGTGGATTGAATAAATGACTAAATAGCTCCTTCCTACCTCTGCGATCTACTTACGCCAGATCAACCTGTTCGCTCCCTCGGCTCAGCGGGCTCCAGCCTGCTCCACATCACCCGCCCGGCCTGCTTCACCATCAACGGTCGGGCCTCCAGCTTCTCTGCCCCCACTATTCGGAAATCCATCCCACAGTCCCTTCACCTCACTCCCTCCCTTCCCTCCTTCAAGACCTATCTCAAGACCCTCCTCTTTGACTGCACCTTCGGTCACCCTCCTACCCCCACCCTCGCTGCCCTCCATCCCCCTCCGATCCCAAGCCCAAGCTCCGGTCCAAATCCCTAACTGTCCAACACCTTGGAACGTCCTCCTGGCGTGAAAGGTGCTGTGTAAAGGTCCCTTGTTGTCGTGCGGCTAATTTTCATGTTACTGTCTGTCTGCGTGTAGGGGAAAATCAGCGGCTGCTTTTAACAAGAAGACAGAGACGGGCCAGGACAGCAACATCAACAAAAGAAAGTTTCCTTTTGAAAAAGAAAGCACAGTCGTTTTACAATATCTGTCGTCTGCCGAAGAAATATTATCAGCAACTGGAGGACGGGTCTGTACCGGGAACCCGTGGGTTGCTTAAAGGTCGCTACTGGGGTTGAGTTCTTCTCAGGATCCCTGACAGCTCAGATTGGCGTGTCAACTGATTGAACAGATAAAGGTCAGCCATCTGAAGTACTGTGTGATGGACACACAACACCCACAGTCCCACCTACTTCACTCTGGAGACTGACTGAGCTCCCGAATAGCAAAACTGTATTCACAATCCTTTCCATCCTCAGTTCCCTTACTCTCTCTCTCTCTCTCTCTGTTGTCTTGTCACACGCAGAATTAGCTCAGTGGCTAGGAAGTAGCTCGCGAGAGAGAACACCGCTGGGGATAAAAAAAAAAGAACTTAAACACAGAAAAGGAAGAGAGGAAGAGAGGAAGAGGGAGACAGCTGCATTTACAAGGCATTTGACATTTTGACGTCTTTGCTTTGAAACTAACAAGGAGAGGGACGATCAGACTGAACTTTCGACACACACCGTGGGATTTGTGAGGGATTCGGCTGCATAAGTGGGAGAATGCAGCCCCGCTGATTTATGCTTGAACTGAGAGGGAAAGGAGTTCAAAGAAGTCGCTAGGTTTCAGCAGCTGAATGTCTATCAAGCGCCTTTCACTTAATCAGATGCAACAAGAGGTGAAGCTGCAACAGAGGTAAGATATTGATGTCACACTACTCTGTTAGCTTCCATTAGCGATTCACGTTTACCAGCTGAATACACTTCATGGAATAGGACGTTTCCAGTGAGTTCAGGAATGAATCTGAATTACCATTAATTGCATTGTTTAATAATAATAGTAATAATAATCCTTGCATTTGATATAGCGTCTCATCACATCTTTGAGATGGCTCAAAGCGCTTCACAGAATAGACTGTAATGTGCAGTGACTATATATTATGTGTGCGAAACACAGGGGCCAATTGCGCGCACAGCAGTGTACCACAAACAGTCGTGGATTGGGTGACCAAATGATTATTATTTTTTTGAAGGGATTATTACCCCCAGAAAAGCCATCGGACAATCGACTAACAAGTGGGTTCCTACTAACTGCCGGTAAACAGAGGCGTGTGTGTGTGTGTCTGTGGAGTGAGGAAACTTGCCTTAGGTTTCGCCCTGCCCCGCCGGGAATCAAACCCAAGCGCTCTCGCTTGTGAGGCGAGTGCTCTAACCACTAAGCTACACGACTCCAAGGAAAAGGTTGTTTCCAGCAAGCTTAGAGGTTGAGTTCAGGAATAAATCTGAACTGGCATTAAGTGCAGTGTTATTTGGAGCAAAGCAGGACAACAAACACATTTCGTAACCGAGACGTTCATCGAAATGGAAATGACAGCTTATAACTTGTACATCTTCCACCCATCACAGCAAATCCGAGAAGAAATGTATCCCTTTTTCAAGGTCATCCTCAGGAAAACAGAAAAAAAAAATTCAAAGGATCTTGAGGATCAGCTTCTAAATGAAAACATACGAGTTCAGCTTCCCTCATTCCCTCACTGATCAGCTTCAATCGTTCTTTTTCGAGGCTGCGCACGTGTGTCCAGCGATCGATAATCCTGGTCTTTTTTTAAAAAAAAAGTAATTGCTCTTTTGTCGTTTCCACGACGTACAATTTACTCCGTATAAAACTATGCTGTTACCGGATGCCGCACTTCAATTGAACGAATCCATTTAGATTCCCAACAATTTGAATTACAGCACTGGTGGGCCACTTGGCCTTTTTTGAGGTGTAGAACGTAAAATTTCCTTGGCGAAATAAGACTAATCCATCCAATTTGCCTTCCACCACCCTGGCAGTCGCTTAACCTGTCGTATCCCCAAACTACATACTGTACTATCCCCAGATATTATTTTCTAGCAGTAATCTACCTCATTTGTTCCTGAAACAAACAACACTCACTACTTCCACCGTCTGTCTTCCCGGAGAACCTGTTCTGCTCCAATAAGTTTACTACTCGCTCACTATTTTTTTAAAAAAAAGTTAAGGAATCTATTTTCTTTTTGGAACAAGAATGAAACATGTCCTGTGTAGTAATCTCTCGTCCTATTCTGCTGCTGTCACACTACGTCCTTCGGATTCCAGTCTATTTCCCAACCCTTTTCATCCCGGTCAGCCTTGCCTTCCTCGCCTCGGCCACCTGTCTCCCAAATCTCTCTACCTCATTTCCACTCTCTCTCTTCCTTTGACGCCTTCTTACAAACCCCCTTTGGAGTCCTGTAGCTTAGCGGTTAGAGCACTCGCCTCGCAAGCGAGAAGACCTGGATTTGATTCAATTTGTGCGCAATTGGCTGACTTTACAGTATATTATGTGAAGCGCTTTGAGACGTCTCAAAGACGCGATAACGCGCTATATCAAATGCAACCATTTATTACTATATTGTTATTTGTTATACTCTATGATTGTGCTTCAAGGTAGCATTCTTTTTACTGCTCAGTGCTCCACATTATATCTGTGATGCACTTTCAGAAGCTCGTCCTGGGTGATAGGCCCTAGACGTTGTCAATTAGAGTCACAATACTGGCAATCAGGAATCCTCCAGGCACAGAATTCTTTAGTTAAACCTGTTCCTCGCAGCTATTTCTGCCTCGTTTCCATAAGAAGCAGAGAAAACGCAGCATGGTAATAACACACGTATTGAAACTTCAGTCTGTCACGTTCTACTGTGGTAAGCCACAAGCTCACAGCAGTGACTCCCAATACAGGGCTCCTGATCTCAGCTTTGCAATGCTGTTGTTAGTGGATGATGAGTAGCCAGGACAGCAACGTGACTAAGGGAGGGAGTGAGTGAGTGAGTGTGTGAGTGTGTGAGAGACTGAGTGAGGGTGTGAGAGACTGAGTGAGGGTGTGAGAGAGGGAGTGATTGAGCGAGTGAGACAGAGTGAGTGTGGGGGGGGGTGGGGGGGAACGAGTGAGTGAGGGAATGAGTCCACCCGAACAGGCAGACGTGACGGACTCTGTGAAACCATCTCATTTTAAGGACGGCACCCCCGGTAATGTAGCACTTCCCGAGTATTGCATTAGAGTGTGGGCCAAAGTCCCCTCCACCAAATATCTCATGTTACCTGAATCTCTCGAATGAACGAACCACTTTGTCGACCATTCCCAGCCCCCAGACCCCACTCCGCGCCCTCCTTTATACGTCCGAACAAACAGCAACTTCTTTCAGACTTGTATTATTCGGCTTCAGACTTTCATTCCTTTCGTTTCCTCGGTGGTTAGAACGCTCGCCTGGCAAGCGAGAGGTCCTGGGTTCGATTCCCGGCTGGGCAGGGCGAAACGTTGGGCAAGTTTCCTTACTCCACTCGCACCTCCTCTGTTTACTTGGCAGTAACTAGGAACCCGGGTGTTAGTCAACTGACGGATCGCATTTCCTGGGTAATATTCCCTTCAACAAGAATAAAATAATAATCTGGTCGCTCAATCCACGACTGTTTGTGGGGACGCTGCTGTGCGCAATTGGCTGCCCACAAAACATACAGTCAATTCGCTTTACGGTGTATCCCGGTGCAGCGCTTTGAGACGTCTCGACGACATGATAAGGCGCTGTATCAAATGCAGGGATTATTATTATTATTATTAAAGGAAAGATTTGAATGGGTTCCCGTAAAAGCCGCTTGCTTTATTGGATGGAAAAGAAGCTGTGCCTCAAAGAGGTCTGAGAAACGTGACTTGTGTTTTCTCAGAATGGTGGTGGGGGGGGGTGGGGGTGGGGGGAGAGGGGCCAGGTCTCGCTTGAACCTAAACTCAGAGAGCGAGTTATTTATGGGCTAGAAAACACGCCATTAAACTAACTGTAAAACAGGCCTGGTTCACAGAGCGCCAGCAGAACTAAGTGAGAACACATGCACTTCTGTTGATTCAGTTAGCGAACAGGCAGCTTTGTGGAGCCTGCTACAAAAATCCGACACCGAGCAACAACTGTAATAACAGTTCGCGGCGAGAGGGCTCCAGGAATGGCCCGACAGACATGTGCTTCCTCAGTACTCAGCCATTCTTCAGTCAGTCTCCCCCCCACCCCCCCTCTCTCTCTCTCTCTCTCTCTCTCTCCTTCCTCCTCTCCCTCCCCCCCCCCCTCTAACCCACAACTTCTTTCACGCAGCTGCAATGAAAAATCCATGACACCAAGAATGGGTCCTCTCTCACTCCCACATTCACTTAATAACACTAATAATAATAATAATCCTTGCATTTGATACGGCGCCTGATCACGCCTTCGACGCGTCTCAAAGCGCTTCGCAGGAAATATTGTAAAGTGTAGTGACTGTGTAGTTTGTGGGCGAAACGCGGCAGCCAATTGCGCACAGCAGTGTCCCACAAACAGCCGTGGATTGAGTGACTGAACTATTATTGTTTATCTTTTGGAGGGATTATTACTCCCGGAAAGCGATCTGCCAATCGACTAATAAGCGGATTCCTACTTACCTTTAGGTAAACAGAGGCGTGTGTGCGTGTGTGTGTGTATGTGCGCGCGTGTGTGTGTGTGCGTGTGTGTGTGTGTGTGTGCGTGTGGAGTAGGGAAACTTGCCTAAGATTTCGTCTTGTTCGGGAAGCGCGAAAGGTAATCTGAGTGCGGGGCTGTGCTGATTGATATAGTGGAACAGTGGCACTTATCTGAAACACTTATCTAAAACAAATTATGCAAAACAACACCTTCAGCTTAACGTGGAATCCAACCGTACCAGAAATGAGCGACAACAGCTGGCTTCTGGATATACCATTCCACTTAGAACCGTTCTGCTTAACCCCCTACTCCACTACCCACCGCCTCCGCCCGGCTGGCTCCGGCCTCCTGTTTGTCCCTTGTCCCCTCCGCTCCACCATCGGTGGCCGTGCTTTCAGCCACTACGTCCCGAAAACCCTGTGACTCTCTCCGCCATGCCCCCTCCCTCCCAGCGTAAAGATCTTCCTTTTTGACTCGTCCCTCCCTCCCTCCCTCCCTCTCTCTCTCTCTCTCTCTCTCTCTCCCCCGGCTTGGGGTCAGACTCCGCCACAGTCAAGCACTCCAGGACGCTACCCCCTCATGAAGGACGCTATATAGATAAATGCAAGTTGTTGCTGTAAGAAGCGACAAGCTGTCTGCGGGTGAAATCTTTGCGCAAGTCCTCTCAATCGGTAGCTTAGCTTCGGCAGGGGGAAAAAAAAAAGTTTGCTTGCTTATTCCCGCTCCCTATCGAGTCCCCCAAGCTCAATTTTGTTATTAGAAGATTTTTGAAAACTTCAGCCAAGCCTATAAATGATTGGCTACCAGAAACTGAAGGTCAATCAAAGGCGCAACAGAGGAAGGCAATGAAATTCCTGGGTCTCTTGTTTCATTGAATTCGCTCTGCCTCAGGGAAGCCTCTGCAGTTCGCGCCCGTAACAGAGGAGTGTTCAATATTCCTGCATCAGAAACGTTGCTGAACCAGAGCTTGCTCGACTGCAAGCTGGAAGGAAGGAGATGGGTAATGGAACCGCGGCTCTTTTGCTTTTGCTCTAAGTGAAAAGTACACAACTATTTTTGGCTGCACTGTTTCGCTGACACTTGGCTGGATTTGTTGGCAGCAGTTTGTGTTTGTGTTGAGGCAACGCTGATATGTTTAGGTAAGAAAACGTCTTGACTTTTGAGTAAACATAGGAAACATGGCTGAACTATGATGTCTTCACACCAGTCCTAGCCAGGCTCCACTGGCTCCCTATCACCCGCACTAAACTCCGTCCCCCCTTCACCCCGGCCCTCGCCAAGCTCCACTGCCTCCCTATCGCCGAACGGATCGATTTCAAGGTCCTCTCGCTCGTTTTCAAATCCCTTCACGCCCTGGCACCTCCCTACCTCTCCAACCTGCTCACCCCCTAACCGCTGCCTCCGCTCGACTAGATCCGGCCTGCTGCTTGCCCCTCGTGCCCTTCGTCCCACCATTGGTGGCCGAGCTATCAGCCAGGACTCCCCGAAACTCTGGCACACTCTTCCTCTATCCCTCCCTCCGCCATGCCCCTTCCTTCCCCATCTTCTGGTCATGCCTGAAGACTTTCCTCTTCGACCGTGCTTATGGTCACCTCTCTTCCCCCTCCCTCAAAAAGCCTTGGTTTTCACCAATGTGCGCCTGATACTTTCCGGAATTAAGTAAGCAGGATGCATCCCTCCAGGGAAAGAGAGAGAGAGATTAGAACGATCTATCTCTGGGATTTCCATCTGTATACTCAGCTTGGTTGGGAAACTCTTAAGTACGATGACGGATTTCCGCGTGTGTCAGACACCTAGGGTTAGGGACATGGAAATTAACTAGGATTAGGATGCCTGGCCCTCAGTATAACGACTGTATTTAAGAATACTTTGTAAAGGAGAAAGAAGTCAACTGTACACTGTGGATTCGGAGGATATTGCAAGGAAAAAAAAAGGCATGAAACTTGTATTCATATTATTCCTATGAGATTTGACCCGACCTTCTAATGTACTGCGATGCTCTCTGAGACATTCACTATATAAAAGGTACTGGCTACCTGCTAGGAAAGCAACACCCTCTTATGCCCCTGGGTTAAGGGGGTATGTAACTGCAATCATATTCTGATTGCTAGCCAGGAATGCCTTCTGAAAAGTGCATGTGTGTGATCTGATCTAACCTGACCTAGGGAAGGGAAAGAGAGCATCCGAGTCCTGTAACTCAGTGGTTAGAGCACTCACCTCGTAAGTGAGAGGACCTGGGTGTGATCTGCAGCCAGGGCAAAAACCTAGGCAAGTTTCCTTACTCCACACGCCTCTGTTTGCCTCAGCAGTGAGTAAAACCTGTTTGTCGATTGGCAGATTGCTTTCCTGGGGGGGTAATAATCTCTTAAAAAAATAATTATTTGGCCACTGAATCCACGAGTGTTGGTGGGATGCCGCTGTGCGCAATTGGCCGCCGCGTTTCACCCACAAAACGCACAGTCAATTTACTTTACAGTATAGTAAAGTGAATTGACTGTGTGTTTTGTGGGCGAAACGTGTCTGTCCCATATTTTGAGGGATTAGCAAATTGCTACACAAGTGACACCGGATATAGTAGATTTCTAATTTATGGTAATCTATGAATGAAATCCAGACCAGACCACATTAGCTTTAAGAGACATATGGAAGTGCTTAAAGACAATATAAGCCTCGTGTCACCTTCAGCTCCTGAGAACACCTGCTAATTATTATTATCTCAAAACATGAGCCTATTCTGTTCCTGGTTCTACTTTACTACAACGATCTCACACTCGCTGGTCAGAAACAATAGGAACAATTTCAGACTGCCAGCCCAGTCCCACAGTCTTTATCAATGATAATAATCCTTGCTTTTGATACAGCGCCTTATCATGTCTTCGAGACGTCTCAAAGCGCTTCACAGGATACGCTGCAAAGTGTAGTCACTGTATATTTTGAGGGCGAAATACGGCAGCCAATCGCGCACAGCAGCGTCCCACAAACAGTCGTGGATTGAGTGACCAAATTCTTATTCGTTTTTTGAAGGGATTATTACCCCCCCGACTAGGAAACGACTAACAACTGGGCTCCTACACACTGCTAGGTAAACAGAGACGTGTGTAGTAAGGAAACTTACCCAAGGTTTCGCTGTGCCCGCCCTGGAATCGAACCCATGTCCACTCGCTTGCGAGCTGAGCGCTCTAACCCCTGAGCTACAAGACTCCACACCCCTCGAGATTTGAGGGGTGATATGATTACGGTCTTTAAGATTCTGAAAGGATTGGATAATGTAGACCACGACAAGCTGTTTTATCTTCTACTGAACAGCAGAACCAGAGGACACGGCCTGCGACTGAAAGTGGGGTAAATTCAGAACAAATCTGCGGAAACACTACTTTTGTGAGCGAGTGGTAAACTTATGGAACAGAACGGGCTCCTGAGCTAGACAGACGAAGGAAGCAGAAAGTGTTGCTTGTTTTTCAATGAGATAGATTTCGGTTAGGACATAATATTTGCGGATAATACAGTATACAGTTCGGGGGCACGACATGTCAAGCGACTGCCAGGATGGTGGAAGGTGAGCTGGATGGTCCTTGATCTTCTTGTGACGAGCAAATTCTAACAAAAAATACAAGCGCAGAGTAAGGAAGGCATTATAAACAATAGGAATCCTGAAAACAAAATCAGCTTCTGTGCTAAACCAGAGACAACGACAAGAAATGTTGGCGGAAAGACGTCCCAGGGCGCTGGACAGTCAGTGGGTTTTGGACCCGAGCTGGGAGCGGGGGGTCGGGAGGGGTGGAGGGCAGCAGTGGCAGCCTTCGACGTAGCTGTGGCGTTGATGCTTTTAATAAGATGGCTCTTGAAGACACGACTATGTGGGGCCGAGCAGGAGGAGCAGCCGCATTTCAAGTCTGTGCACGTGTCGCGGTAAGCAGAGCAATCACACCAGATGCGCCAAACATCATTAGAAATTTATTTTTTCAATCACGGCTGCCTAAATGACGGTAGCAGAGGCCAGGAGCTTGTGCAGCCTTTATTGGCAGCTCACAGCACAGAACGCACTGATGTTCTGTGAAAGGAGGATTCTGTGCTGTGCTCCCCTGAAGCCACGACCACTTAAGCACAGCTCTCCTGAAATCTCGACCGGCTAGACGGATATGCGATTCTGTGAAGAGAAGGGCTTGGAGGGCTCAGCAGGACCTGGAAGGGCAGACCAGTCACTGGGGGCAGGGGATCCTCCCCACTCAGCTCCCGTTAAACCTGCAAAGCCAAAGCCCTCACAGGTAGGGTGGTCCTCGCGGGAAAGCTTGCCAGTCAGCGCTCTTGACGGCAAGTTATGCGGGTTTAGCTGGTTAGACTCCAGCAGTTGCCCCAACGCACACTCTGGGCTCCCCCCGCCAAGCCTTGGCTCTCGCCCAAGGAAACTCTTAAGTAACGGTGATGGGTTTCTGCAAGTGTCGGACACCCGGCTGGCCAAAAATAAATAAAGAGAGGATTTGGAGTGACCAGACTCAAGAGGAAGAAGAAGGTTTGACCCTTGAGGTCAGCGAAAACTACCGACTGCTTTCCACTGGTGATATAACGACCCCATCACCCCATAGTTTAGGGCTAAAATCTGCAGTTCCCGAACCGAGGAGTAATAATAATAATTATTTGGTCACTCAATCCACGACCGTTTGTGGGGACGCTGCCGTGCGCAATCGGCTGCCGCATTTCGCCCACAAAATATACAGCCGATTCACTTTACGGTGTAATCCTGTGAAGCGCTTTGCCACGTCTCGAAGACGTGACAAGGCGCTGTATCAAATGCGAGGATTATTCTTGTTGTTATTATTAAGAGAGAGTAGCTAGGAGGTGTAAAATTGGCTTTTGCGCGTGGCTTTCGCACTGTAAGTTCCCTTTAAGAACCCAGAGGGTAAGCGAGCGCTTGAGAACAGTGAAGGAGAACAGCTGGAAGGCTAAAGGACCCAAAATAAATCGAAAACCTCTTGTCAGATGCATTTGAAACGGGGAGGGAAGATGGTGGCAAGGTGATACCCATGTTAACCTGCTTCCAAGCCCAGGTCCAGTTGAAGAACTTGCAATAATTCTTCATTAGTTATGCTTCTCCTGTTACACTCTCATGCTCTACCCACCCCCCCCCACACCCCACCCCCCGCCGCCGTTACAGAACCCTCCACGCTGTACGCTTACAGACGCCAAGCATGCTGCAACCAAATCCCTTTCTCAGTGGGGGGGCGGGGGGGGAAGCCTCAGGACAATTCACAAACCTGATTTAATAATCTTTGCGTTTGATACAGCGCCTTATCGCGTCCTTGCGATGTCTCAAAGCGCTTCACAGGATATACTGTAAGGTCTAGTGACTGTGCACAGCAGCGTCCCACAAACAGTTCTGGATTGCATGACCAATTTTGGTATTTTTGTAAAGGAATTATTACCCCCAGAAAAGCCATCTGCCAATCGACTAATAAACGGGTTCCTACAAACAGAGGTGTGCGTGCAGAGTAGGAAAACTTGTCCAGTGTTTCGCCCCGCCCAGGAATCAAACCCAGGTCCTCTCGCTTATTACCCCCGGAAAAGCGATCTGCTAATTGACTGACATTGTGGGACATTGCTGTGCGCAATTGGCTGCCGCGTTCGCCCACAAATATACAGTCAATTCACTTTACAGTGTGTTCTGTAAAGCGCTTTGGGACGTCCTCCCGACGTGAAAAGCGCTATATCAAATGCAAGGATTATTATTATTATTATTATTATAACTGGGTTCCAATTCACTGAGGTAAACAGAGGTGTGTGTGTGTATGGAATAAGGAAACTTGCCTATGGTTTCACCCAGGAATCAAAACTTTCATCTTGTATAGCTTAGTACTACGCTGCCCCTGTCCACTGAGCCATCTTCGCAGATGTACCTTTAAGGCAAGATAGATTAAATAGATTCTGTAAAATGGAAACCGTGTTCAAATTTCCAGGCCTTTTCAACTCAGGCCCTGTAACAGAAGTGGATGTCAGTGAGGCACGTATTAGAAAGTGTGTCAGAGAGTGAAATGCCTGGAAGCATCTGAGCTGAAGGAAAGCGTGGATTTGAAAGCGAAAATAAATTTCTAATCGGTTGGGGCCTGCGTGAAGTTGTTGTGCCATTTACACACTGCACGCAGAACATCCTGAGATGCAGTGCTCCCCATTGCAGAGTCAGACCTTCTTCTTCGACCTATGGTCACCTCCCCCACTCCCTCCCCCCGGCTTGGGGTCCTGCTCAGCCACTGTCAAGCACTCTGTGGCGCTACCCTCGGTGAGGGGTTGCTGTGTAAATGCAAGTTGTTGTTGTTGTCCATCTACCGCTGCCAGAGACTGAAGTGAGCGCCCTTGATGTTAGACGTCACAGAGAGGTTATGAAGAAGGGAAAAGCAAATAATAATAATAATAATAATAATAAACCTTGCATTTGATACAGCGCCTTAGCACATCTTCGAGACGTCTCAAAGCGCTTCGCAAGACTAAAACCGCAAATTGAATCGACGGTATATTTTTGTGGGCGAAACGGGTTCGCTGACGTACGATTTGTATTTATTTCCCCCCCCCCCCAGCAGATTGAACTGAGCGAAGGAAGAAGTAGAAGCGATCGACGGACGAATGCAGTTGCACACCATGGGTTCTGAAGGCAGCCTGCTGCTGCTGGCCGTGATACCAGTGCTGCTGATGCCAAGCGTCCTCGCCAGCTGTCCCTCGATGTGTCGATGTGACAATGGGTTTGTCTACTGCAACGACCGGGGCTTGATGTCCATTCCCCCCAAGATCCCCGAGGACTCCACGACGCTCTTCCTCCAGAACAACAGGATCAATAACATCGGGATTCCCGTGCAGCTGAAACACCTCCTGAGCATAGAGGTGATCTACCTGTATCAAAACACGTTGGATGAGTTCCCCGTCAACCTGCCCAAATCTCTGAGAGAACTTCACCTCCAGGACAACAACATCAGGGCTGTCACCAGAGATGCGCTCTCGAGGATTCCGCTGTTGGAGAAGTTGCATCTGGACGATAACTCTGTTTCCACGGTTAGCATTGAGGAAGACGCTTTTGCCGACAGTAAACACCTCCGATTGCTCTTTCTCTCCAGGAACCATCTCAGTAGCATCCCCAGCAAGCTCCCCACGACCCTGGAGGAGTTGCGGCTGGATGACAACCGCATTGCCACCATTCCCCAGTACGCCTTCAAGGGCTTGGTGAACCTGCGGCGCTTAATCCTGGATGGCAACCTGTTAGCCAACCAAAGGATAGCCGACGAGACCTTTAGCCGACTGCAGAACCTGAGCGAGCTCTCGCTGGTCAGGAACTCTTTGGTCTTCCCACCGCCGAATCTGCCCGGTTCGAACCTGCAGAAGCTCCACCTGCAAGACAACCTCATCAGCTACATCCGGCCAAATGCCTTTGCAAAAATGCGACAACTCCAACGTTTGGACATGTCCAACAATAACCTCACGTCTTTGCCCAAAGGAGTCTTTGATGACCTGGAGAGCTTAAGTCAGCTCTTCTTACGGAATAACCCCTGGCACTGTGGCTGCAGAATGATGTGGCTTAGGGACTGGATGAGAACGACTGCGTTTCATGTCAACGTGCGAGGGCTGATGTGCCAAGGGCCAGATAAAGTCCGAGGAATGGCCATCAAAGACATCAACGCAGAGATGGACGAGTGTTTCAAAATCACTTTGCAAGGCAGCGATGCGTTGGTGAAAACGACCCCAATCGTGCACACATTGTCGGCCACTCAAGGACTGCAGTTCACGTACAGACCAAGGCAGCCGAACTTCAAGCCTCCAGGTTTGGGAGCAGACAATCTGCTGCCGGGCGGGGGGTCAACCTCCAAGTCGTTGGTGATCAAAGTGGTGCCCTTGACCGCTGACAGCATCCGTATCACATGGAGAACCAAGCTACCAGTCACCTCCTACAGGCTCAGCTGGTTGAGGTTAGGCCACAGCCCCTCGGTGGGCTCCATCACTGAAACGCTGGTACAGGGAGACAGGAATGAGTACCTGCTCACAGCCCTTGAGCCCAAGTCAAGCTACATCATATGTTTGGTCACGATGGAGACCGCGAATATCTACACGCACGACGAGACTCCAGTCTGCACGAAAGCCGAGACGGGCGATCTGTACAGTCCCACCACAACGTTAAACAGGGAGCAGGAGGAATCGGACCAAGCTAGTCTTCCGCTGGCCGGTATAATAGGGGGCGCAGCAGCCTTGGTCTTCCTCATCGTCGCCCTCGCCGCCTTCTGCTGCTACGTCAACAACAACAGGAGCGTGTTTTCCCAGGACCAGGCGTACAGCAGAGGTTGCAGGAAGAAGGACGATTACGCGGAAGCAGGGACAAAGAAAGATAACTCCATTTTAGAGATCCGAGGGGGTGGCTTTCAGATGATTCCCCTCAACAATCAGCAACAGCGGCCAAAGGAGGACTACATAATACACACCATATTCCCATCGAACGGGACCCATCTTTACAAGAGCCCCCACAGTACGGCACTCAGTACTAACCGCGGTTACAGAGACGGTGGGATACCAGACGCGGAATATTCTTACACGTGATGGGAGAGATTCCCAATCCCGCCCCCCAATATCCACTGCACTGCAAACCAAACTACAGAACAAAAAAAAATGTTTAGGGATTAAAAAAACACACACAAAGTACCAGCAGACGACGATGCTGGGAACCATATTTTGTACATTTGTCACATAATTTATATTTAATACACTTAAGTGAATATTAAGGGGGAAAAAAAAACGCTGGACAATTAGAAAGAAAAAACACAGCTACCTAATTGTGAACGAGCCACATTTTTTTTCCTGCATTTTAGATAGAATTGGGACAGAGTAATGAGGCAATATAACGACCCCAAACTCCTTTAGAGTCTGACATAAAAGCATCCTTCATACTTTATTGTAACACGTCTCATGCTTGAGAAAGACTGAAGGAATATCAAAGGGTCACCTGAAGCAAACCAATTGGCTGCCGCGTTTCGCCCACAAAATATACAGTCAATTCACTTTACAGTATATTCCGTGAAGCGCTTTGAGACGTCTTGAAGACGTGATAAGGCGCTATATCAAATGCAAGGATTATTATTATTATTTTTTTTATCATTTACACCCCACAGATGTCTCCCTTTACCTTTCAGATACAATGAGGGCGAAAATATATTTTTCCAAAGAAACAAAAAGGTCCCTCTTTTCATACAGCTTTGATGATTTTCCTTCCTGTCTTTTTAGCAGATTCATTTGCCCGGTTGACGTATGCTTTCCCTTCTGTACATGATTAGAAAAACGGGGACAATTCAGATGTTTTGTTTGCTCTCTTCATTAACTGGAACAATGGAGACTTTCACAGCTATTTCTAAATCTTTGCTGAAAAGGGATCCTCGGGGTTTATTTTGCGGTGCGATTTGGGACGTGATGAGTGTCAAACATGGTGGCAGAATATCCATCGTTTGCACGGCTATTTGAATGTTTCGAAGGATATTGAGTACCAATTCACTTTACAGTATATTCTGTGAAGCTCTTCTGAGACGTCTCACTCCAAGACTGTGTGTGGGACGCTGCTGTGCGCAATTGACTGCCGCGTTTCGCCCACAAAATACACAGTCACTGTTGTTATTATCATGAGCTCTGCTATGTGCGTCACTTCACTACTTGATTTCACCCACGTGAGTCTCCCCAAGTGACAGCAACAAGCTTTTTTTTTCCGCAAAAAAACGCATATTAATTTCTACATCAAAAATAATTATTACGTGAATAATACTAATTATGCCTCAACTCCAGGTTGATATGATACAAGGTATGGGTGCTATTAAGTTATACTTTTCGCAGAAAAGCTCCGAAATAGTGTGAAATAAGTGAAGCAAAACAAAGAAGGGAATCCTCAAACATATTTTCCCCGCAATTTTGTTCCTAATTGCTTTTCCTTTCAAGGCTCCCTTCACTCCCTGGAAAGATAAGCAGATGGTTGTACTGTATGGGCAGCAAGCAGCTCAGTGGTGAGTGTTGTCGCAGGATAGACGACCCGGGTTCGATTCCCGACTGGGCAGGGCAAAACGTGGGGCAAGTTTCCTTACCCCACACATACGCCTCTGTGTGTCAAACCTGGGTGTTTGTCGATTGGCTGTTCGCTTTTCCGGGGGTAAAATAAGCCCTTCGAAAAAAAAAAATTCAATAATAACGATAATTTGGTCACTCAATCCACGACTGTTTGTGGGACACTACTGGGTGCATTTCGCCCACAAAATATACAGTCACTACACTTTACAGTATATCCTGCGAAGCGCTTTGAGACATGATAAGGCGCTGTATCAAATGCAAGGATTTTTATTATTATTACTATTGTTATGAAGCATCCCTTCCTTTTCATCATTGCTGTAAACACTGCACTTTCCAAAAGGAAATTGGAGAGAAACCAAAGATAACTGCACTTCCATTTCTTTAGTCAGAATGTCATACAATCATTTACCACAATAAGTGCTGTGGGCAATTAACAAGACTGTTATTTAGTCCCTGCCATTCACAGGGCAAGGAAAAGAACAACATCCCCTTGTCTCCTTGGTGTAAAGTAAATTAAGTTTCTATCTATCTGAATGTAATGCTCAATCTGGCCAATAACACCATGAGCCAGTCATGGCAGTGGACAGAACAAAGTTGTGTTCACGACAAAATTTCGCCCACGTTCATACCAACATTTCGCCCACAGCACATACAGTCAGTTCACAGTCTATTCTGTGAAGCTCTTTGAGACGTCTCAAAGACGTGATAAGGCACTATGACAAACCAAGGATCATTATTGTTATTATATTATTAAAATCATCAATTTCAAATCTAAAATACAACGCTATTCCGTTCCCCCCTTCGCAAAATTTCTCCTCCAATGATTAAGATGGGTGCTGTGAACTAAACATTGCGGGTTTACATTTGCGAGTAACATCCTGATGTGATAAAAATGCAAGTCTTTTTCTCTCTCTCTCTCTCTCTTTCTTTATACAAGTGTTGTCTTTCCCCCCCCGCATGAGAAAATCTGTTGAAATTTGGGAATGGAAGATAAGGAAGAAGTTAGACTGGGAGCCAAACATTGCGAGTGGCGGTGTACTTGTTTCAAGTAACTCAGGAGGGAGAGTGCTGACGTTTCAGAGATTTCACAACTTAAGCTACACTGAAGCTTGGCACTTGTGATATAAGAGGAATAATTTACTTCAGAGACACTCGATTGAGAGAAGTTTAATTGGTTTAAACAACAACTTGCATTTATATCGTGCCCTTCAAGCAAGATCGAGTGTCAGGGCTGCACAGTGGCGGGGTTAGAGGCAAGCAAGGCACAAGGGGGAGGTGACCATAGGTGCGGTCACAGAGGTAAGTCTTCAAGTGGGATTTAAAGATAAAGAGGGGGGCAAGGCGGAGGGATTGAAGCAGGTACTTCCAGAGTTTAAGAGCGTAGTGCGTAGTGGGTGAAGACATGGCCACCGATTGTGGTGCGGAGGGATCGAGGGATGAGTGAAGGGGGTATCGAGTAGGTCAGAGAGATAGAGAAGTGCTAAAACATCGTTCCTTTTTTTTTTTTTGTCTGTTCGGCATTGCGTTGTTTAGGGTTGGCTTGCTGTGTTTTTGGCCAAGATAATTCTAAAACAGAACTGAGGATATTCAGAAGTCGAAGAACCAAAGTGCATTGTGAAGCCCTTCGGCCTCTCTATGTAGGTGCCTTGAAATTTCAATGTTGAGTGTGTGTTCCAACTGTAAAATGTTGACTTTCTTTCTCGTCCATACAGAATGTGACAATTTCCTTGTTCTCTTCAAAATAAAGATAAAACTGTTTGCTGGTTGGTCATTCTTACACGGGAGTTATTTAGGAAACGGCTTGATGCTGCAAAGTGAAGACAGTTGGGTGGGTATTCTAGATGGATGACCTCATAAATAACAATAAATAAATAAATTTGGTCACTCAATCCACGACTGTTTGTGGGACACTGCTGTGCGCAATTGGCTGCCGAGTTTCGCCCACAGAATACACAGGCACAACATCCTACAGTACATCCAGTAAAGCGCTTTGAAACATCTCAACGGCCTAATAGGGCGCTATATCAAATACAACGATTATTATTATTATGATGAGCTTCATTTCACTACTTGGTTTCACCCAAGTGAGTCTTCCCAGTTGACAACAAGAAGCTTTTTTCCACAATAAAACGCGGCTGAAAGGACTTCTTGTTGCTCAGGACCCATCTTGAAGGCTGGAGTGTGGAACTCACTTGCCATAGAGGTCAGTCATATGAAATATTACTAGAAGGTAGGAAACAGGTGAATATTCCTTTATTTATAATCTCTCAAATGATTCTTTTCCCAGAGCAGAGAGTACTCTAAGAGCAAAGCCTAACCCAGAGCTTGATTCTCAGAACAAGCCCCAGTCATCGCTTTAAATGAGAATGCAGAGATTTGGCTTTTCTTCTTCTATTATTGTGAGTGAATCAGAGATTCCTGCTTCTGTTCAATTAGATTCACGCTCCAGCGCATTTAGATTAGCAGCTTCTTTACATTTAGATAAAAGGCTGCACCTCGTTCTATCGGGGAAAGGGGAGTGGGGGATGGGGGGAGTAATGAAGCGAGGCAAATCAGAGATATTAAATTTCAGGCACAATGCCTCACAAAAAAAAGAGCATTTAATGATTCATCTGAAGAACAAGGCTTGCTGTGTGATTATTTGCATACCCTCATCCTGTGGAGTCCTGTAGCTCAGTCCTAAGAGAACTCGCCTCGCAAGCGAGAGACCTGGGTTTGATTCCCGGCGGGGCGAAACGTTGGGCAAGTTTACTTACTTACTCCACATGCCTCTGTTTACCTAGCAGTCAACATGAACCCGGTTGTTAGTCGATGGCCTCAGCCTCTCAGCCCCTAGGCTCTGGAACTCCATCCCCCAGTGCCTTCGACTTGCTTCCTCCCTTTCCTCCTTCAAGGACTTTCTCTTTGACTGTGCCTTCAGCTCCCCTCTCGACTCTCTACCCCCCTCCTCGCTCCCTCCCTTCCCTCCCCTCACCCTGACCATTTCCCCCCAATGCTCGGGTCCCGACCCAACTGTTCAGCGCCTTGGGACGTCCTCCCGAAGTGAAAGGCGCTCTATAAATGGAATCTTGTTGTTGTTGTTGTTGATTGGCGGATCGCTTTTCCTGGGATAATAATTCCTTCCAAAAAAAATGGGTCACTCACTCTACGGCTGTTTGTGCAACGCTGCAGTGCGTAAATTGGCGGCCGCCTTTTGTGCACAAAAACATAAAGTCAGTTCACTTTACGGTATATTCTGCGAAGTGCTTTGAGACGTCTCGAAGACGTGATAAGGCGCGATATCAAACGCGAGGATTATTATTATTATTATTTACAAAAATTGGTACGTGCAGACGAGCTGCGGGGTTCATGATCAAATGTGATTTCAAAATGTAATATCTGGTTAAGACTCCAGCAGTTAACCCCGACGGACACTCTGGGCTCCCCCCCAAGCCTTGGCTCTTGCCAACCTGTGCCTAATACTCTCTGGAATTAGGTAAACAGGACGCGTCCCTCCAGGGAGAGAGAGAGAGAGAGAGAGAGAGAGAGAGAGACGCATTCCATTCCGACAATTTATCTCTGGGATTTTCATGGGTAGTTGGAATGCAGGGAATTCTCAGCACCTGGTTGGCTTTTTTGCTGCCAAACAGGTAACGTGACAGGAGTGGGACCGAATTCTACCCGAGAGTGAAGCATCTCTCGGACAACAACAACAACAAGATTACATTTGTACACGTCGGGAAGACTTTCCCAAGGCGCTGGAACGTCTGAGAACATTTCTAACATCTCTAACCACTATGCTGCAAGACTGACAATGTCTGAGAACACAGAGCAAATAAGATAAGGGCTCTTATTAGCAGAGGACTGTGGATTATGTTCGGCCTCATTCAGTGTGGCACAGAAGTGCAACTTAAAGAGGGGAGAGATGAAAAGCTGCACTTTTATAATGTCTTCTTGACCAAAAACATCTCAAAGCAATTTACTGTCAGGCCTCGTCTCTCTCTCTCTACCTCATGTATTTTTAATTTGATCTGTTAAGCTGCTTGCATTCCGGCAATTGTCCAATATTGCCTCTGTAATATTTATGCAAACACGATTTGAGAATTTTAACAAGCCGCTGAACATACACCAGCTCACTTTAAGCATTCGTATCCATATGTAAAATTAATTCTTATTATTAATGTATGTAGAATGACATACGGAAGCATAGTAACAGTGAGCAATCAGGCACCAATACAGAAGCCCTCATAGGTAAAGTAGTTGTTTTCAATAATAACAATAATAATGCTTGCATATTATTATTTTTTAATTTATTTTTGAAGGGATTATTACCCCCAGAAAAGTGATCCACCAATCGACTAACAACCGGGTTCCTACTTACTGCTAGGTAAACATGTGTGTTATGGCGTGTGTGTGTGTGTGTGTGTGTGTGTGTGTGTGTGGAGTAAGAAAACCTGCCCAACAGGTCGCCCTGCCTGCGAACCAAACTCAGGTCCTCTCGCTTGCGAGGGGCGAGTGCTCTAACCACTACGCTACAAGACTCCAGTATCGCAATGGATGCATCCAGCAATTACACCGTAAGGGAAGCTCATACGCAATAGTACGTTCATGCACAAGGCATTTCTGAGAAAGTGGGTGCAACGCACGATATAATAATCAAAAGCTGAGAGCTAATTTGGGAGTATGAAGCACCAGAAATTCTCAAAATACTTTCAGTCACTTGAAACCTTGCCCAGCCGTCACCACCACTTTAGGCCAAGATTAATGAAGGGACAAAGAACTCATTGTGATTTTTAAAAAAATGTTAAATCACCTTTCAAGAACATTAAAGCTTCAGTGATCATACACATCTGGTTAATCTTCAACAATTAATAGCAAGTCAGCATAGGGAGCCCTTTATCAAACATTTTAGTTAGGAAATTAGAGAGAAAAACACCAGAAGGGAACCCAATACAGAACAATCAATCACCCGCCACACGTGCGGTTGAGACACATGGAAGAAAANCCCAAACAATGCTGAGAATGAAAATGTGACGGTCAACGTGATGGCCATCACCAGCAATGGAAACATAGAACCAGGAGGAGGCCATTCAGCCCCTTGAGCTTGTTCCGCCATTCTATAAGATCACGGCTGATCAGTACCTCAACTCCAATTACCGGCCCTACAGAGAGCAGTCAGGCACCAACACAAATAATACAAAAGCCCATATAAGAACTGTAGTTGTTTTCAATAATAATAACCCTTCCATTTGATATAGCACCTTATCAGGTCTAGAGCATGTTATTAAAGCATATTAGAGTGATATTATTTCACATGTGGAATTTCCACTGCTGTCGATGTCCCTGTCCACAGCCTCGTGAAAATGGATGATCTCAAAGCCACTCATTTGAACATCTACCTGAACAAGCTTCATCGACTTAACTGAACTTTTAAAGGAAAAGGGGTTTGAGACACCAAGAGAAATACAGCGGGATTTACTGTTACAAGGATTAGGAATGAAGAGACAGCTGCACTGAATGAGCTAAAACCAGCTCCGGCTCAATAAGTCAAAGGGCCTCCTTCAATTCTGTAATTCCTATGATTCGATCGACCCAGTTTCCTAAGCAGGGTGCGTCCCTCCAAGGAGAGAACGCTCATTCATTCCAGAATTCCTATTTTCTGCAAGATGAACGGAGGCGTGTGCGTGTGGAGTAAGGAAACTTGCCCAACGTTTCGCCCTGCCCAGGAATCAAACCCGGGTCCTCTCGCTTGCGAGGCGAGTGGTCTAACCACTACACTACAGGACTCCATGATTGCTACTCATATAGCATTTATATGGCGTCTTTCGAGTAAAATAATTGTCCGTAAGTGTTTTACAAATTAAAATTGATGAATAACTTGTGATCTCAACAACTACAATGGATTGAAATTGGGAGGACAGAACCATGGACAGGGCAGGAGTAATGAAAATCTTTTTATAAAACCTAACAGCACCTCCAGCAGACTGTCAGTAGTACTTCAACTAAATGATAATATAATAGCAATCCTTGCATCCTTGAGTCGTCTCAAAGCACTTCACAGGATACTCTGTAAAGTGGAGTGATTGTATATTTTGTGGGTGAAACACAGCAGAAAATTGGGCACAGCGACATGCCAGACGTGGATTGAGCGACTACATTTTTTAAAAAGGGATTATTACTCCCGGAAAGAGATCTGCCAATCAACTAACAACTGGGTTCCCTGATTACTGCTCGGTAAACAGAGGCGTGCGGAGTAAGGAAACTTGCTTAAGGTTTCGCCCCGCCTGGGAATCAAACCCCGATCCTCTCGCTTGCGAGGCGAGTGCTCTAACCAATACACTACGGGACTCGACAATGTAAAACGCATTTTTCTCACATTGTGATCAGGATTTACATTTGCGGATGTTTGAAATCCTACGCCCTACGAGCCGTTCTAAGACGTTTAAAAGACTGCAACGACAATGTAAAAGTGTACAAGGAAGAGCGGGGAATTAGGATTAGAGAATTTAGCTGCAGTGGACGAGCCAGCTCTACTTAGGCTCAATGGGCAAACAGTCTCCTCTGCACCGTTATCTGTTCTGCTATAAACCTTTGTGACAATTTTTGAAACTCCATCCCACAGTCCCTTCACCTCACTCCCTCCCTTTCCTCCTTCAAGGCCCTCCTCTTTGCTCGTGCTTTCAGTCACTCTCCCACCCTCCCTGCCCTCCAAACCTCCTGACCCACCTACAAGCTCGGATCCAAATACCTGACAGTCCAGCACCTTTGGACGTCCTCCTGACGAGAAAGGCGCTGTATAAATGTCATGTGTTTCTGTTGCTGTTATTTAATACTGTGCAGAAATACCACAAATTCACTTTGGATAGTAAATCACAATAAGTCACTGTTGAAGGTCAGAGTGTTTTGTGAATGGCAATGCAGGTTGTATCTCCGGTCTGATCTGAGGTAAGTAATCTCAACCAGGTTAACAGTACTGGTGGGGCAATTAGGCTCAGGACTAATGAGGTTAACGTTATTTGCAAAATACAGCCCCCGATAGTTCACAAGCAAATAGACAAAATCTCTTCTCCCCGCTCTGACCTATAATCTTCCTGATAAATAATTAATTATGCCATTATCTGGTGCACAATCTAATTAACAAAACACATGAAAAATTCATTTGTACCAGCGCATGGCAAGAGAGAAAAGACGAGATTGAATAGAGATTTGTTTTAGCCATCCTGTATTTTGCTCTAAAAAAAAGTATTCAGTGGAACATTTCTTAGTGTTAAGTCAAGATTCCCAGCACCTGTCAATCCACAAATACAGAAACGGGCCACAATATTGCTCACAAAATCAACATTATATATATATACACACACACATTCACAATGTACATATCATTCTCCAAACATCACAGCCTTTATGAAACACTCTTGCCACATTTCTATTTGTTATCTGGTCGACATTTAAAAAAACATTCCAGAGAGTTGTTACGGTCTGGAACGCACTGCCTGGAAACAGATTCAATAACGACTTTCAAAGGGAATTAGATAAGTACTTGAAAAGGAAAAACTTACGGGGATAGGTGGAAAGAAAGAGCGGGGGAGTGGGACTGATTGGGTAGCTCTTCCAAAGAGCCGCGTACAGGCACGATGGCTTGAATGGCCTCCTTCGGTGCTGTAAGATTCTATGGATTCTATGAGGGTAATGTGAAGGACTGTGTATCTCAGTGGTACATAGAGTGGTTTGTTGAATGAGGGAAAGTTACTACAGATGTAGTTTTGCCACCGTACTGACCTGCGTTGACAATGGCATCAATTTCCAGTTTGGTGATGTCCCCCTGAAAGAGCGAGACCTTCCCATTCAGAATATCGTCCTTCTTGTACTTGGACTCTGGGTTTTTAAGCTTTTCCACTGGGAAACAAAATGGGAGCAAGTTAAAGAGAGGGGGAGACAACCACATAAATTGTGACTGGGCTTTCAACCACTTTTTCAGCAATGATTATGGCTATAAATGTCATGTTCACAGATTACCAACCTCCTATATCTGGCACTGAAGCTTGGCAGTGTGTCCTGGCAGACCATCTAATTATTGGATTGGGATATCATATTTTCAAGGATCGTCAACAATCAAAATCCCAACCGTCTTAATTAGAAATTTGGACTCAAAATCGTTGTGCCTGTTAATTGAGACAGATTTCACCAATTATAATAATAATAATCCTTGTATTTGATATAGGGCCTTATTGCGACGTCTAAAAGCGCTTCACGGAATCTCCCACAGAGATTAATTTGGATAGCTCTTTTAAAGAGCCGGCATGGACACAATGGGCTGAAGTGTCCTCCTCCTGTGCTGTCTAATTCTATGATTCTAATATGCTGTAAAGTGTAGTGACTGTATATTTTGCGTAGAAAAGCAGCAGTCAATTATTGTTATCAATTATTATCACCTCGTAAAATAGCAAATCAGATTTGAAAGATGCAGCAAATGGAATATGAAATGCCCTAAGCAATTTTGTCGATGGTATATTAATTTATAAGTGAAATGCTTCCTGCTGTGCAAACATTGATTATTAGAAAGCGATACAAATAATTCTACAAGTTTAAGAGGAAACTGCTCTTCTTCTCTGTTTCGTTAAGTGCAGTTTAATACAATTACAAATCACTTTGCAGGCATTTATGTGAAACCCTCTCTGCCAAGAACAAAAATCCACATCATAATGAATTTGTAAGTTTTAAAAGGCGGTTGTCCAATCTGAATTTAATCATTGGTAATTTAACAAAATTACTAATTGCTTCCCTAATAGTTAAACGAACCATGTTACTTTCTAGTATTGTTTATCCTACATGTTGAATGCTCTTTCTCTCCGCTTTCCTCCCACGCTTGTGAACTGAGGTGTCAAAAGGAGAGCGAAGTAGAGGCACTCTCAACACAGAAGCGAATCTTGCAGAATGCAGATTTGATAGTAACAATAGTCCTTGTGTTTGACATAGCGCCTTATCACGTCTCCGAGACCTCTCAAAGCGCATCACAGAATACACTGTAAAGTGGAGTGACTGTATCTTTTGTGGACAAAACGCAGCAGCTAATTGCACACAGTAGTGTACCACAAAATGTCGTGGATTGAGTGACCAAACTATTGTTATTATTATTTTTTTGAAGGCATTATTACCCCCGGAAAAGTGATCCGCTAATCGACTAGCAAGCGGGTCCCTACTTACTGTTAGGTAAAAGACGCATGTATGTGGAGTAAGAAAACTTGCCTAAACTTTAAATCTGCCTAAGGTTCCAGCAGAGGGCTTGAACCCAGAGCCTTCCAGAAACGAGAGTGAGCCAAGCTGTCACAAAACTGTAATGATTAGATGCCATTAGACCCGGGCTATAAAATTAACACGTGTAAATCTATTTTCAATATAAATGGAAATGTACTCTTCCAGGCACAAGGCAATGCACATTAAAACCAGAGCAATATAAACGCTCAGTACATATTCATTACCTCGTTATTACACACAGCGTCCTCTTCTCACTAACTCATTTTTGAAATATTGCACCGCAAATGTCAGAACCACGAAGGAGGCGAAATAAAATCACTGAAAATATTATCAGGAAGCAGCATCTCATAGCTGGTTTTGGATTGACATTGATTTATAATAAATAATTGTAATCCTTGCGTTTGATACAGCTCCTTATTACGTCGTAGAGACATCTCAAAGCACCTCACAGAATATACTGTATCGTGCAGTGTGTAATTTGTGGGCGAAACACGCCAGCCAATTGCACACAGCAGTGTCCCACAAACAGTCGTGGATTGAGTGACCAAATCATTATTAATTTGTATTTTATTTATTTTTTGGAGGGATCATTACTTTATATGATTTTTTATATTAATTAGTACTTAATATTATTTTTTTGTGGGCGAAATACAGCAGTCAATTGTGCATAGCAGTATACCACAAACAGTTATGGATCGAGTGATCAAACTTTATCCCTCTTGGAGGGATTCTTACTTGATTTTTTAAAATATTATTAACAATAGTTATACTTTACACTATTTTAAAATAATTAATGATTCCTTTGTACTACATTTTATATCATTAATTATTTCTCTATATATTATGTTATATTATTAATTATTACTTGATATTGTTTTGCTATATTAATACAAAAAAGAGAAAAGCCAACATAGCAACGATCATTGTGGTCGCGTTGCTAAGGAAGCAGCAACCAAAAAGGGATTGGTGAAACCAAATGCTAATCAAACAAAACACAGAGCCTTTTCCTGTCATGTGAAAAGCACTTACAGAAAAAGGAAGCGACTGCTGGGGAGTCTGTGTGTGCAACATCAGGTAATTAAACACAAGCTGTGTATACTTATGGGATTTGTTTTTTGGTTTAAAGGCGTATAAGAACTTGTAAGTTTGGGACCCGTTTTTATCGGATGGTTTTATTTTCAGGCTAGGAAAATAGTCTGGCAGCAAGATAAACATTGATGGAAGACTTGGAGCCTGCCTCTGCCTTTGACAAGGATCCATTCGAGCTAACGGCAGAAGATGTCTACGATATATCTTATGTCATTGGCCGCGAGTTAATGAAAGTCAGCAGCCCCGTGGGCTGCCCTGGAGTCTCCGAGCTGCAGTATAAGATCATCCGCGTTTTGGAAATGTTCGAGTCCCTGGTGAACAAGCACAATTTGACGGTGGAGGAGTTGAAAATGGAGCAAGCAAACCTGAAGGCTGAGACGGAGAGGCTTCACAGAGAACTGCAGAAGGCAAGCAGCGAGACACGGCAACCAGAGGATAAAGCTTCGGTGGATCTCGCAGACCCAAATCGCCCACGGTTCACGTTAGGGGAGCTCAGGGAGGTGTTGCAAGAACGCAATGAGCTGAAGGCCAAATTACTTGTTGTTCAAGAAGAGCTGCAGTATTACAAGAATAGCTTAGTCTCTTCCAAGGAAGCCAGTGTCATCGAGAGGGAAAATGCATCGACTGCAAGTCGGGGCAGTGAGCAAACTATGATTAAGAAACTCTTTAATTTCAAACGGCGAAACAATCCATAAAACGCGCAGATAAGACTCTTACAAAGCTGCAAAACCTTTCCCGGGACATTAATTAATATGCTCGACGGACCTTAACAAGGCTTTTACTCCTTCTTACTTTTATACAAGAAATGATTTCTGACCAAAAATAACTTTTTTTTTGAAAATTCTACTTCTCAGAAACAGAAATAAAAGAACTAATCCAAACTTCTTCGCACTTTTCATTAACCGGAAGGTTTCCTCGTGACAATACCAGAAGAGCGAGTGTGTTGACTGATAATTCAGCCTCTCTGCCCCCATCCCCCCCCCACTTTTGGAACTCCCTCCCTCGAGTCTCGTCTCGAGACCCTCCTCTTTGACCGACCCCGCCTTCGGTCGCCCTCCCACACCACCCCCCCCACCCGGCTCAATCCGCGGCTGTTTGCGGGGAACGCCGCTGCGCGCAATCGGCTCGCGGGCGAAACACGGTCACTCCACCACACGAAGCGGTGTTCACGAGGCGCCTTTCACGTCGCTTCGAGTCGCGGCACGGCGCCGGGTTTCAAAGGCAAGGATTATTATTTATCATTATCATCATCATTAACCTTCTGTTGCAGAGCTGCGGGGCAGCCCCCCCGCCCTACCACTGTGCCAGCGTGTACCCCAGCCGGCTCCACGCGGAGGGGAAGCGGGCGCCCGCCAGCCCCTCGGCGGGCGCCCCCCACTACACCCCGCTGCCGATGCTGAACCCGGCCCGCAAGGGCTCCGGCCTCTTCACCAACCTCGCTGAGCACAGCTCCGAGTCGGTGGGCTCTCCCTTCGCGTGCAACCAATACAGTAGGTATCAGAGGGTGAGGGGCAGTCGCTGTGTGTGTGTGTGTGTGTAGTGACTGTTCAAGATTCAAGATCCTCGTCCTCGCTTTCAAGCCCATCCATGGCCTTGCCCCCTCCTACCCTCTCTGACCCGCTGACTCCCTACCAACCAACCTGCCCGCTCCGTCTCCCACTCGACCCCCCCCCATCGGTGGCCGAGCTTTCAGCCTCTCTGCCCCCACACTCTGGAACTCCACCCCACGGTCCCTTGGCCTCGCTTCCTCCCTCACCTCCTTCAAGGCCGGTCTCAAGACCCTCCTCTTTGACTGTGCCTTCGGTCTCCCTCCCACCTCTCTCCCTTCCCTCACCCCTACCCCCGGCCCTTCCCCACGCTCGGGCCCCGACCCGACTGCAACTCCTTGGGACGTCCTCCCGACCTGAAAAGCGCTCTATAAATGTTGTTTTGTTGTTGTTGTTTATCTACAGGGTGAGAGTCACTGTGTATGTGTGACTGTAAGGACCCGCTGTTTATTCAGTAAGCCGAGGGTCACTTATAACAACAATAATCCTTGCATTTGATACAGCGCCTTATCACGTCTCAGAGCGCTTCACAGGACGGACTGTAAAGCATAGTGACTGTATATTTTGTGGGCGAAATGCGACAGCCGATCGCACAAGTCAATGTCCCACAAGCAGTGGTGGACTGAGTAACCAAACGATTATTATTTTTTTTTGGAGGGATTATTACCCCCCGGGAAAGCGATCCACCAATCGACCATCGAGTGGGTTCCTACTTACCGCTGGGTAAACAGAGGCGTGTGTGTGTGTGTACGTGTGTGTGTGTGTTGAGTGAGGAAACTTGCATAAGGTGTTGCCCCGACCCACCCAGGAATTGAACTTCCTGTGTAAATAAATCTACACAGTTCTTATCGATGTGGCTGTGTGTTATTCACTCTGTTCTCTTTCACAGATGGACTGGATTTAATTCACCAGGAGAACTCAACGCAGGTGGAAAGCTGGACTCCGTAAGTATCAGAAATTCAGACACCTCAAGAGATGGGATCGGGAGGGTCGGGGGTAAGAGGGTGACCGAAGGCACGGTCGAAGAGGAGAGTCTCGAGATGTGCCTTGAAGGAGGCAGGCGAGCGAGAGAGGCGAAGGGAATGTGGGACGGACTTCCGAAGGGTGGGGGCAGCGAGGCTGAAGGCTCGATCGCCCGTGGTGGGCCGGGATGGACAGGGCAGGGGGACGTGGAGGGAGCAGAGGGAGCGATCAGGTTGATGATGTGGGAATGTGGGTGAGACAAGGTAGCTGAGGGCTGGGCATGATTTGGAGACTCCAGTCGCTGCTGTAAGACTTGTGTTCATCTCTCCAGCTGCATAAACGTTGGCCATCAGTTCCAGGCCACGTTGCCTGACCTAATGGAGGCGTCCTTGGCGGATCAGGACAAGCACACTGCAGACCTCGTCTGGAGACCCTGGAAAGGATTAATAGACAACCCAGACACGCAACAGAAGGGTAAGATTATCTCTCCTGCTTGAGAGGACAACCGGGAATCCAATAACTATACATAGTTTGATGTAGTCACAACATTTCAGCGCAGTCTCCTTTGAGATTAACATCAACTCTGTGTTACCCTAACAGTGGAGGACATGTTGAACATGGCGTGTTCCAGTGTGCTGCCAGGAGGAGGAACCAACCGAGAGTTTGCTCTTCACTGTCTCTTCGAGGAGGGGGCTGACATTATGGTGAGAGGCGGCTACTTGAAACGGTCCAGTCCCACCTTTTCAACAGTAAAAAAATAATCCTTCCGTTGGACACAGTGCCTTATCGTGTCTTCGAGACGCCTCAAAGCGCCTCCCAGGATACACTGTAGTGTGGTGACTGTGGGTTTTGGGGGCGAACGTGGCAGCCAATCGCGCCCGGCGACGCCCCACAAACAGTCGTGGGTTGAGTGACCAGATTATTATTATTATTATTTATTTTTGAAGGGATTATTGCTTCCTGATAGGCTGCTTCCACTTTTGGACAATAATAATAATAATAATCCTTGATCTATTTGAAATAGCGCCTTATCACGTCTTCCAGAAGTCTCAAAGCTTTTCAAAGACTGGAGGACAGGTCGGGGGGTAGAACTGAGATCAGTGTTGAGATGATTCCGCAGTGTCGAGAGGGGGACCTGATAGAGGTGTTCAAGATCATGAAACTCGTGGCTCGTAAGAGATTAACACTCCTTGCATTTGATACAGCGCCTTATCACTTCTTCTGGACGTCTCAAAGCGCTTCACAGAATAGATGGTAAAGTGGAGTGACTGTGTATTTCTCGTGGGCGAACGATTACACAGAGCAACGTGCCACAAATGGCCATGAAAGTCAGCGACCAATTTAACCCGGCGAGGTAAAAATTCCCTTTAGAACGACGGTAACCGGATTCCTATTCCCACAGGCCGTGTTGGAGAGACTGCTACTGAACACCAAGGTCCCCGCCCGATCAGAGGCTTTGGCCAGTTACCATTACACAGGTAGGTGAGCAAGGATGTTCCGTGGAATCCAAGCCGGAGTCAAGCTTGACTCGCAAACGCAGCCGAGTGATCCGGCTTCCACGTCCAGGAGCTGTCCAAAACCATCGGCAATTTTAAGGCCCTGGTCTGAAAGCTGAGACCACGGGAACCCGTTCGTGAGACATTCACCCACTTTCTCTTCCTCGTTCTTGTTTTCCCGCTCTTGTCAGGAAGTTGCTCCTGGACCTTCAACGAACGCAAAGCCTTCAACAAAGCTTTCGGCCTGCACAAGAAGGACTTCTACACGATCCAGAAAATGGTAACGGGGCGAGGCATTCGGTGGAAATACTCCTCGCATTTGATAACACGCCTTATCGTGTCCTCGAGACGTTCTCAAAGCGCTTCACACGACATACTGTGAAGTGAATTGACTGAATATTTTGTGGCCCGAACATGGCAGCCAATTGCGCCCAATACAGTCGTGGATTGAGTGACCAATTTATTATTTTTTTTGGTGGGGGGGGGAAGGGATTTTTACCTCCAGAAAAGCGATCCGCCAATCGACTAACAACCGGGTTCCTGCTTACTGTTGGGTAAACAGAGGCGTGTGTGGGTTGTGGAGTAACGGTAAATGTCTTCGTGCTGAACAGTAGAACTAGAGGACGTGGCCTGGGGTTGATCGAAGGGGGAGAAAATTCAGTACAAAATCTGCAGACGCACTAATTCGGTGAGCGAGTGGTAAATGTATGGCTCCTGAGGGAGACAGAAAAAGTTCCAAAAACAAACAAGATCGATTTCTACTGGAAAATAATATCCGGGGGCAGAGATACAGCGTAGAGTTTGGGGACACATGTTAAACGACTGCCAGGATGGTGGGAAGGCGAACTGGGTGGACCTTGGGCTTCGTTTGCCGAGCAAGTTCTTATGTCCTTTACCCCCCCCACCCCCCCGCTCCGCCTGTTCCAGGTAAAGTCCAAGCCAATCGCGGAGTGCGTGGAGTACTATTACAGCTTCAAGAAGATCCTCAAGTTCAACAAGAAGCCAAGACTCAGGCCCTTGGACGCGGAGGAGGATTGTGGCCAAGTGTTCCGACAAGACAGCGTCAATGAGGTCAGGCTGGGCAAGGCAGCATTTTACACAGCGCCCTTCACGTGGGGTAGTGTTTCCCGGAGTGCTTGACAGTGGCGGAGTCGGATACCAAGCCGAGGGGGCGCGGGGGGAGGAAAGGGAGGGAGTGGGGAGGTGACCGTAAGCACGATCAAAAAGGAAGGTCTTTAGGTGGGATTTGAAAGTGGGGAGGGAGGGAGGAGGGAAGTGGCGGGACATGAAGGGATCTGAAAACGAGTGAGAGGCCGTTGGCATCGATCAGTTTGGTGAAGTGACATTCTTTCCCTTCCTCCCCACCTTCTCTTGCTTCTGGAATAGCCTCCGTTACGGTCACAGTCGCTGGAGCCCATCCACAGAGAACGACAGAGCCCGTGCCCCACGGTTATTGGCAACTTCCCCTGCAAACAGTGCGGAAAGTAAGTATCCCTCACGTCACTCGGCATGGGCTGAGCCGGGGGCAGGGAGTGAGAGGGTGACCGTGAGCACGGTCCAAGGGGGGAGGGCTTCAGTCGTGATCTAATGGGATGGGAAGGAGGGAGGAAAGTGGAGGGATTGAGGGCAAGAGTTCCGAAGCTTTGGGGCGTAGTGGAGCGGAGGGGGGGCGAGGGACAAGCGAAGGTAGTGGGGAGTAAGCAAGTCGGAGATGGAGGGCTGTGCCAGGGCGTGAAGGGATTTGTAGACAAGAGAGAGAGAGAATCTTGATTACTTTCTTCCTTCCTCAACCTCCCCCGCCACCCCCACAACACAGGATGTTCTACAAGATCAAGAGTCGGAATGCTCACATGAAGATCCACAGGCAGCAAGACGACTGGCAGCACAGATCGCAAGATGGTTACTACCCGACAGCCACCTACACCCCCCCATCGCTGGGCAAAGCCCCCACCGCCGCCTACTCCAACTGGGACAACAGGGTCATTCAGGAGCACCTGGACGCCGTGACAGAAGCCATGACCTGCACCAACTTACCACCGATCTACCAGGAGGAGATCAAACTGAACTTCGGCAAGGAGAAATGTCAGAACATCTTTATATAATCACTCAAACTCCCCCCCACCACCACCACACCTCCCAGAAAAAACACCTTCATCATCATAATAATCCTTGTGTTTACCCGGCGCCTCATCACGTCTTAAAGCGCTTCACGGGATTCACCGTAAAGTGCAGTGACTGTATACTTTGTGGGCGAAACGCGGCAGCCAATCGTGCCTAGCGACGTTCCCCCACAGACAGTCGTGGATTGAGTGACCAAATGTTTTTTTTGGAGGGATTATTACCCCCGGAAAGCGATCCACCGATTGACTACTTACTGCTAGGTAAACAAAGGTACGTGTGTGTGTGTGTGCGCGCGGGGTGTCAGGAAACTTGCCCAATGTTTCGCCCTGATCCTGCCCGGCGGGGGAATCGCTCGCTTGCGAGGCGAGGGGTCTAACCCCTGAGCTACACAAAATGAAGAGATTACCTACAAAGTCTTTGGGAAGAGTTAACTGTGAAAAACAAACCTCTGACATGACTCAGTGATAGAGAAAAAGCCTGTGTGCGTTTTATATATATATAGTGTATTTTTATATATATATATTTTATGTAAATATGCTCCCTCCGTTCAGCGGGCTCTGGCCTGCTCCATGTCTCCCGCCCGACCCCCCCTCCCATCGGTGGCCGGGCTTTCAGCCTCTCTGCCCCCACACTCTGGAACTCCACCCCACGGTCCCTTGGCTTCGCTTCCTCCCTCACCTCCTTCAAGGCCGGTCTTAAGATCCACCTCTTCGACCGTGCCTTCGGTCCCCCTCCCACCTCTCCGCCTTCCCTCCCTTCCCCCCACGCTCGGGCCCCGACCCCCGGACTGTCCAGGGCCTTGGGATGTCCTCCCGACCCGAAAGGCGCTCTATAAAGGTCATGTTGTTGTTGCTGCTGCTGTTGCATTTGCTTCACTGATGGGATTGATTACACAAATCGAAATGAGACGATCGCCTCGATGGGCTAAACACTGTGCAATTTATTGAATTCTATTCCTATGGCTTTTATTTTCCTCAATGGGGTTCTCCCCAGGCAAAGAGAAATGTATAAGGCTCCTGTTCATTTGATAGTGGGTCAGTTTCACCCATCCCGCTCCTTCCTTCCCACTCGTCCCTTCCCACTCTGCGTTCTTGTTCGGGTCAAGAACTTAACCCAGTAGAAAGTCTCCAGTATATACTCCGTCCCTGCTACCTTGTGCGTTCTGTTTCAAGTGATGTGGGCTTTCTAAAGGGACTTGGGCAGCAACGGGTGGGAATATCAGAAAATCCTCATTTCTCTTGTGCCTCTCTCTCCCATCCTAGAAACTCCACAGACAGACAGACAGACAGACAGACAGACAGACATTCAGACAGAGCTTCTGACCTTCGTGGGGAAGCTGAAGGCAAAGGCGGAGGAAAGGCAACCGGATAGGAATGAGCGAGAGAGAGAAAGACTTCAGACTGAGGCAAGAGAGAGAGAGCGGGTGGGCGAGGGGCGGGGGTGGGTGGTGGGGGGGAGTGGAGGTTGGTACAAACACAAAAAAATTAAGAAATGCGCAGGATTCAGTGACGAATACAGATCCTTGGGACGTCTTTTCAGACGTGGAAGGCACTATGCAGATGTCGGTTTGTATTGTATTTTGTTGTTCGCTGATCTCCTTGCATTTGATACAGTGCCCTATAACACCGCCGAGATGTTCTTGAAGGCGCTTTGCGCCCGGCAACATCCCATTTGCGCGTTTCGCCCACAAAACACAGTCGCTGCATGTCACAGCATGACCTCTGAAGCCCTTTGAGACGTCTCGAATACGCGATCAGGCGCTGTGTCGAATGCAAGGATTATGATCATCGTAACGCAAGCGATGACGTGAGTGTCCAATTTTATCCGGGGGATTGTTGTCTGGATATGAAGGAGTTACAAAGGGAATTCTAGAGGAAATTGGGAGTCCACCATTGGCTTCAGTATTCCTGGCCTGAGGTTCCCATTTCCACCTAATTGTACGTAGCCTGTGAAACTATTTTGGCTTCATACTTTATAAGTCCTGTAGCTTAGTGGTTAGAGCACTCACTGGGTTCGGTTTCTGGGCGGGCAGGGCAACACGTTGGGCAAATCTCCTTCCTTCCTGGCATATCAGATCGAGCTAACCAGTCGAGAGAAGGAGACGAGTGAGCATGTTCTCGAGGGAGGGGGTAAGAGAATCGAAGCAGCAAGACGTTTCAGGCATTTGAGGAGAACGGGGTGAAGTGAGGGCAGTTCCTGTGGGCTGCGGTGTATTGCAGTCATCAATCCGTACAATGAGGTCAGGACTGGCACTAACCACAGGATGCTTCTGTAGACGTCTCTCATGTGCTACTTTCTCGAGAGGGCCTCTGGAAGACGACTCGAGCTACGTCAAGCGGCTTCCCGCAGTCACAGTGCGGCGCCATAGCCTCAAAGACTTCTCCGACTTCGGGTGGACAAGATCTACCCCGTCTGACGCAGTGCCGGCTGCCATTTGCTAGCGTGTTTCTGCACAAATGCTGCTAATCTGCCCCTCTGGAACTCCATCCCACAATCCCCCCGCCTCGCACCCTCCCTCGCCTCCTTCAAGACCCTTGGCTTCGACCGTGCCTTCGATTACCTGCCCTCCTCCACCCCTTCCTGATCCCAACACCCACCATCCCAACACAGCTCGGGTGCAGATCTCTCACTGTCCAGCACATTGGGACATCCTGTCGTGAAAGGCACTGGTCTTTGTT
>NW_024704778.1:0-28386 GCF_018977255.1 Callorhinchus milii | reverse complement strand
TCTTCTGGTATTGTCACGAGGAAACCTTCCGGTTAATGAAAAGTGCGAAGAAGTTTGGATTAGTTCTTTTATTTCTGTTTCTGAGAAGTAGAATTTTCAAAAAAAAAGTTATTTTTGGTCAGAAATCATTTCTTGTATAAAAGTAAGAAGGAGTAAAAGCCTTGTTAAGGTCCGTCGAGCATATTAATTAATGTCCCGGGAAAGGTTTTGCAGCTTTGTAAGAGTCTTATCTGCGCGTTTTATGGATTGTTTCGCCGTTTGAAATTAAAGAGTTTCTTAATCATAGTTTGCTCACTGCCCCGACTTGCAGTCGATGCATTTTCCCTCTCGATGACACTGGCTTCCTTGGAAGAGACTAAGCTATTCTTGTAATACTGCAGCTCTTCTTGAACAACAAGTAATTTGGCCTTCAGCTCATTGCGTTCTTGCAACACCTCCCTGAGCTCCCCTAACGTGAACCGTGGGCGATTTGGGTCTGCGAGATCCACCGAAGCTTTATCCTCTGGTTGCCGTGTCTCGCTGCTTGCCTTCTGCAGTTCTCTGTGAAGCCTCTCCGTCTCAGCCTTCAGGTTTGCTTGCTCCATTTTCAACTCCTCCACCGTCAAATTGTGCTTGTTCACCAGGGACTCGAACATTTCCAAAACGCGGATGATCTTATACTGCAGCTCGGAGACTCCAGGGCAGCCCACGGGGCTGCTGACTTTCATTAACTCGCGGCCAATGACATAAGATATATCGTAGACATCTTCTGCCGTTAGCTCGAATGGATCCTTGTCAAAGGCAGAGGCAGGCTCCAAGTCTTCCATCAATGTTTATCTTGCTGCCAGACTATTTTCCTAGCCTGAAAATAAAACCATCCGATAAAAACGGGTCCCAAACTTACAAGTTCTTATACGCCTTTAAACAAAAAACAAATCCCATAAGTATACACAGCTTGTGTTTAATTACCTGATGTTGCACACACAGACTCCCCAGCAGTCGCTTCCTTTTTCTGTAAGTGCTTTTCACATGACAGGAAAAGGCTCTGTGTTTTGTTTGATTAGCATTTGGTTTCACCAATCCCTTTTTGGTTGCTGCTTCCTTAGCAACGCGACCACAATGATCGTTGCTATGTTGGCTTTTCTCGTTTTTGTATTAATATAGCAAAACAATATCAAGTAATAATTAATAACATAACATAATATATAGAGCAATAATTAACGATATAAAATGTAGTACAAAGGAATCATTAATTATTTTAAAATAGTGTAAAGTATAACTATTGTTAATAATATTTTAAAAAATCAAGTAAGAATCCCTCCAAGAGGGATAAAGTTTGATCACTCGATCCATAACTGTTTGTGGTATACTGCTATGCACAATTGACTGCTGTATTTCGCCCACAAAAAAATAATATTAAGTACTAATTAATATAAAAAATCATATAAAGTAATGATCCCTCCAAAAAATAAATAAAATAAAATTAATAATGATTTGGTCACTCAATCCACGACTGTTTGTGGGACACTGCTGTGTGCAATTGGCTGGCGTGTTTCGCCCACAAATTACACACTGCACGATACAGTATATTCTGTGAGGTGCTTTGAGATGTCTCTACGACGTAATAAGGAGCTGTATCAAACGCAAGGATTACAATTATTTATTATAAATCAATGTCAATCCAAAACCAGCTATGAGATGCTGCTTCCTGATAATATTTTCAGTGATTTTATTTCGCCTCCTTCGTGGTTCTGACATTTGCGGTGCAATATTTCAAAAATGAGTTAGTGAGAAGAGGACGCTGTGTGTAATAACGAGGTAATGAATATGTACTGAGCGTTTATATTGCTCTGGTTTTAATGTGCATTGCCTTGTGCCTGGAAGAGTACATTTCCATTTATATTGAAAATAGATTTACACGTGTTAATTTTATAGCCCGGGTCTAATGGCATCTAATCATTACAGTTTTGTGACAGCTTGGCTCACTCTCGTTTCTGGAAGGCTCTGGGTTCAAGCCCTCTGCTGGAACCTTAGGCAGATTTAAAGTTTAGGCAAGTTTTCTTACTCCACATACATGCGTCTTTTACCTAACAGTAAGTAGGGACCCGCTTGCTAGTCGATTAGCGGATCACTTTTCCGGGGGTAATAATGCCTTCAAAAAAATAATAATAACAATAGTTTGGTCACTCAATCCACGACATTTTGTGGTACACTACTGTGTGCAATTAGCTGCTGCGTTTTGTCCACAAAAGATACAGTCACTCCACTTTACAGTGTATTCTGTGATGCGCTTTGAGAGGTCTCGGAGACGTGATAAGGCGCTATGTCAAACACAAGGACTATTGTTACTATCAAATCTGCATTCTGCAAGATTCGCTTCTGTGTTGAGAGTGCCTCTACTTCGCTCTCCTTTTGACACCTCAGTTCACAAGCGTGGGAGGAAAGCGGAGAGAAAGAGCATTCAACATGTAGGATAAACAATACTAGAAAGTAACATGGTTCGTTTAACTATTAGGGAAGCAATTAGTAATTTTGTTAAATTACCAATGATTAAATTCAGATTGGACAACCGCCTTTTAAAACTTACAAATTCATTATGATGTGGATTTTTGTTCTTGGCAGAGAGGGTTTCACATAAATGCCTGCAAAGTGATTTGTAATTGTATTAAACTGCACTTAACGAAACAGAGAAGAAGAGCAGTTTCCTCTTAAACTTGTAGAATTATTTGTATCGCTTTCTAATAATCAATGTTTGCACAGCAGGAAGCATTTCACTTATAAATTAATATACCATCGACAAAATTGCTTAGGGCATTTCATATTCCATTTGCTGCATCTTTCAAATCTGATTTGCTATTTTACGAGGTGATAATAATTGATAACAATAATTGACTGCTGCTTTTCTACGCAAAATATACAGTCACTACACTTTACAGCATATTAGAATCATAGAATTAGACAGCACAGGAGGAGGACACTTCAGCCCATTGTGTCCATGCCGGCTCTTTAAAAGAGCTATCCAAATTAATCTCTGTGGGAGATTCCGTGAAGCGCTTTTAGACGTCGCAATAAGGCCCTATATCAAATACAAGGATTATTATTATTATAATTGGTGAAATCTGTCTCAATTAACAGGCACAACGATTTTGAGTCCAAATTTCTAATTAAGACGGTTGGGATTTTGATTGTTGACGATCCTTGAAAATATGATATCCCAATCCAATAATTAGATGGTCTGCCAGGACACACTGCCAAGCTTCAGTGCCAGATATAGGAGGTTGGTAATCTGTGAACATGACATTTATAGCCATAATCATTGCTGAAAAAGTGGTTGAAAGCCCAGTCACAATTTATGTGGTTGTCTCCCCCTCTCTTTAACTTGCTCCCATTTTGTTTCCCAGTGGAAAAGCTTAAAAACCCAGAGTCCAAGTACAAGAAGGACGATATTCTGAATGGGAAGGTCTCGCTCTTTCAGGGGGACATCACCAAACTGGAAATTGATGCCATTGTCAACGCAGGTCAGTACGGTGGCAAAACTACATCTGTAGTAACTTTCCCTCATTCAACAAACCACTCTATGTACCACTGAGATACACAGTCCTTCACATTACCCTCATAGAATCCATAGAATCTTACAGCACCGAAGGAGGCCATTCAAGCCATCGTGCCTGTACGCGGCTCTTTGGAAGAGCTACCCAATCAGTCCCACTCCCCCGCTCTTTCTTTCCACCTATCCCCGTAAGTTTTTCCTTTTCAAGTACTTATCTAATTCCCTTTGAAAGTCGTTATTGAATCTGTTTCCAGGCAGTGCGTTCCAGACCGTAACAACTCTCTGGAATGTTTTTTTAAATGTCGACCAGATAACAAATAGAAATGTGGCAAGAGTGTTTCATAAAGGCTGTGATGTTTGGAGAATGATATGTACATTGTGAATGTGTGTGTGTATATATATATAATGTTGATTTTGTGAGCAATATTGTGGCCCGTTTCTGTATTTGTGGATTGACAGGTGCTGGGAATCTTGACTTAACACTAAGAAATGTTCCACTGAATACTTTTTTTTAGAGCAAAATACAGGATGGCTAAAACAAATCTCTATTCAATCTCGTCTTTTCTCTCTTGCCATGCGCTGGTACAAATGAATTTTTCATGTGTTTGTTAATTAGATTGTGCACCAGATAATGGCATAATTAATTATTTATCAGGAAGATTATAGGTCAGAGCGGGGAGAAGAGATTTTGTCTATTTGCTTGTGAACTATCGGGGGCTGTATTTTGCAAATAACGTTAACCTCATTAGTCCTGAGCCTAATTGCCCCACCAGTACTGTTAACCTGGTTGAGATTACTTACCTCAGATCAGACCGGAGATACAACCTGCATTGCCATTCACAAAACACTCTGACCTTCAACAGTGACTTATTGTGATTTACTATCCAAAGTGAATTTGTGGTATTTCTGCACAGTATTAAATAACAGCAACAGAAACACATGACATTTATACAGCGCCTTTCTCGTCAGGAGGACGTCCAAAGGTGCTGGACTGTCAGGTATTTGGATCCGAGCTTGTAGGTGGGTCAGGAGGTTTGGAGGGCAGGGAGGGTGGGAGAGTGACTGAAAGCACGAGCAAAGAGGAGGGCCTTGAAGGAGGAAAGGGAGGGAGTGAGGTGAAGGGACTGTGGGATGGAGTTTCAAAAATTGTCACAAAGGTTTATAGCAGAACAGATAACGGTGCAGAGGAGACTGTTTGCCCATTGAGCCTAAGTAGAGCTGGCTCGTCCACTGCAGCTAAATTCTCTAATCCTAATTCCCCGCTCTTCCTTGTACACTTTTACATTGTCGTTGCAGTCTTTTAAACGTCTTAGAACGGCTCGTAGGGCGTAGGATTTCAAACATCCGCAAATGTAAATCCTGATCACAATGTGAGAAAAATGCGTTTTACATTGTCGAGTCCCGTAGTGTATTGGTTAGAGCACTCGCCTCGCAAGCGAGAGGATCGGGGTTTGATTCCCAGGCGGGGCGAAACCTTAAGCAAGTTTCCTTACTCCGCACGCCTCTGTTTACCGAGCAGTAATCAGGGAACCCAGTTGTTAGTTGATTGGCAGATCTCTTTCCGGGAGTAATAATCCCTTTTTAAAAAATGTAGTCGCTCAATCCACGTCTGGCATGTCGCTGTGCCCAATTTTCTGCTGTGTTTCACCCACAAAATATACAATCACTCCACTTTACAGAGTATCCTGTGAAGTGCTTTGAGACGACTCAAGGATGCAAGGATTGCTATTATATTATCATTTAGTTGAAGTACTACTGACAGTCTGCTGGAGGTGCTGTTAGGTTTTATAAAAAGATTTTCATTACTCCTGCCCTGTCCATGGTTCTGTCCTCCCAATTTCAATCCATTGTAGTTGTTGAGATCACAAGTTATTCATCAATTTTAATTTGTAAAACACTTACGGACAATTATTTTACTCGAAAGACGCCATATAAATGCTATATGAGTAGCAATCATGGAGTCCTGTAGTGTAGTGGTTAGACCACTCGCCTCGCAAGCGAGAGGACCCGGGTTTGATTCCTGGGCAGGGCGAAACGTTGGGCAAGTTTCCTTACTCCACACGCACACGCCTCCGTTCATCTTGCAGAAAATAGGAATTCTGGAATGAATGAGCGTTCTCTCCTTGGAGGGACGCACCCTGCTTAGGAAACTGGGTCGATCGAATCATAGGAATTACAGAATTGAAGGAGGCCCTTTGACTTATTGAGCCGGAGCTGGTTTTAGCTCATTCAGTGCAGCTGTCTCTTCATTCCTAATCCTTGTAACAGTAAATCCCGCTGTATTTCTCTTGGTGTCTCAAACCCCTTTTCCTTTAAAAGTTCAGTTAAGTCGATGAAGCTTGTTCAGGTAGATGTTCAAATGAGTGGCTTTGAGATCATCCATTTTCACGAGGCTGTGGACAGGGACATCGACAGCAGTGGAAATTCCACATGTGAAATAATATCACTCTAATATGCTTTAATAACATGCTCTAGACCTGATAAGGTGCTATATCAAATGGAAGGGTTATTATTATTGAAAACAACTACAGTTCTTATATGGGCTTTTGTATTATTTGTGTTGGTGCCTGACTGCTCTCTGTAGGGCCGGTAATTGGAGTTGAGGTACTGATCAGCCGTGATCTTATAGAATGGCGGAACAAGCTCAAGGGGCTGAATGGCCTCCTCCTGGTTCTATGTTTCCATTGCTGGTGATGGCCATCACGTTGACCGTCACATTTTCATTCTCAGCATTGTTTGGGTTTTTCTTCCATGTGTCTCAACCGCACGTGTGGCGGGTGATTGATTGTTCTGTATTGGGTTCCCTTCTGGTGTTTTTCTCTCTAATTTCCTAACTAAAATGTTTGATAAAGGGCTCCCTATGCTGACTTGCTATTAATTGTTGAAGATTAACCAGATGTGTATGATCACTGAAGCTTTAATGTTCTTGAAAGGTGATTTAACATTTTTTTAAAAATCACAATGAGTTCTTTGTCCCTTCATTAATCTTGGCCTAAAGTGGTGGTGACGGCTGGGCAAGGTTTCAAGTGACTGAAAGTATTTTGAGAATTTCTGGTGCTTCATACTCCCAAATTAGCTCTCAGCTTTTGATTATTATATCGTGCGTTGCACCCACTTTCTCAGAAATGCCTTGTGCATGAACGTACTATTGCGTATGAGCTTCCCTTACGGTGTAATTGCTGGATGCATCCATTGCGATACTGGAGTCTTGTAGCGTAGTGGTTAGAGCACTCGCCCCTCGCAAGCGAGAGGACCTGAGTTTGGTTCGCAGGCAGGGCGACCTGTTGGGCAGGTTTTCTTACTCCACACACACACACACACACACACACACACACACACGCCATAACACACATGTTTACCTAGCAGTAAGTAGGAACCCGGTTGTTAGTCGATTGGTGGATCACTTTTCTGGGGGTAATAATCCCTTCAAAAATAAATTAAAAAATAATAATATGCAAGCATTATTATTGTTATTATTGAAAACAACTACTTTACCTATGAGGGCTTCTGTATTGGTGCCTGATTGCTCACTGTTACTATGCTTCCGTATGTCATTCTACATACATTAATAATAAGAATTAATTTTACATATGGATACGAATGCTTAAAGTGAGCTGGTGTATGTTCAGCGGCTTGTTAAAATTCTCAAATCGTGTTTGCATAAATATTACAGAGGCAATATTGGACAATTGCCGGAATGCAAGCAGCTTAACAGATCAAATTAAAAATACATGAGGTAGAGAGAGAGACGAGGCCTGACAGTAAATTGCTTTGAGATGTTTTTGGTCAAGAAGACATTATAAAAGTGCAGCTTTTCATCTCTCCCCTCTTTAAGTTGCACTTCTGTGCCACACTGAATGAGGCCGAACATAATCCACAGTCCTCTGCTAATAAGAGCCCTTATCTTATTTGCTCTGTGTTCTCAGACATTGTCAGTCTTGCAGCATAGTGGTTAGAGATGTTAGAAATGTTCTCAGACGTTCCAGCGCCTTGGGAAAGTCTTCCCGACGTGTACAAATGTAATCTTGTTGTTGTTGTTGTCCGAGAGATGCTTCACTCTCGGGTAGAATTCGGTCCCACTCCTGTCACGTTACCTGTTTGGCAGCAAAAAAGCCAACCAGGTGCTGAGAATTCCCTGCATTCCAACTACCCATGAAAATCCCAGAGATAAATTGTCGGAATGGAATGCGTCTCTCTCTCTCTCTCTCTCTCTCTCTCTCTCTCCCTGGAGGGACGCGTCCTGTTTACCTAATTCCAGAGAGTATTAGGCACAGGTTGGCAAGAGCCAAGGCTTGGGGGGGAGCCCAGAGTGTCCGTCGGGGTTAACTGCTGGAGTCTTAACCAGATATTACATTTTGAAATCACATTTGATCATGAACCCCGCAGCTCGTCTGCACGTACCAATTTTTGTAAATAATAATAATAATAATCCTCGCGTTTGATATCGCGCCTTATCACGTCTTCGAGACGTCTCAAAGCACTTCGCAGAATATACCGTAAAGTGAACTGACTTTATGTTTTTGTGCACAAAAGGCGGCCGCCAATTTACGCACTGCAGAGTTGCACAAACAGCCGTAGAGTGAGTGACCCATTTTTTTTGGAAGGAATTATTATCCCAGGAAAAGCGATCCGCCAATCAACAACAACAACAACAAACACATTTATAGAGCGCCTTTCATCGGGAGGACGTCCCAAGGGTGCAGTTGGGTCGGGCCCGAGCTGGGGGAAGGCAGGGGAGGGGAGGGAGGGAGGGAGGAGAGGGAGAGAGTGGAGGGGAGCGAAGGCACAGTCAAAGAGGAGGGTCTTGAGACGCCTTGAAGGAGGAGGGAGGAAGCAGAGCGAAGGCACGTGGGGTGGAGTTCCAGAGTGGGGCGAGAGGCTGAGGCCATCGACTAACAACCGGGTTCATGTTGACTGCTAGGTAAACAGAGGCATGTGGAGTAAGTAAGTAAACTTGCCCAACGTTTCGCCCCGCCGGGAATCAAACCCAGGTCTCTCGCTTGCGAGGCGAGTTCTCTTAGGACTGAGCTACAGGACTCCACAGGATGAGGGTATGCAAATAATCACACAGCAAGCCTTGTTCTTCAGATGAATCATTAAATGCTCTTTTTTTTTGTGAGGCATTGTGCCTGAAATTTAATATCTCTGATTTGCCTCGCTTCATTACTCCCCCCATCCCCCACTCCCCTTTCCCCGATAGAACGAGGTGCAGCCTTTTATCTAAATGTAAAGAAGCTGCTAATCTAAATGCGCTGGAGCGTGAATCTAATTGAACAGAAGCAGGAATCTCTGATTCACTCACAATAATAGAAGAAGAAAAGCCAAATCTCTGCATTCTCATTTAAAGCGATGACTGGGGCTTGTTCTGAGAATCAAGCTCTGGGTTAGGCTTTGCTCTTAGAGTACTCTCTGCTCTGGGAAAAGAATCATTTGAGAGATTATAAATAAAGGAATATTCACCTGTTTCCTACCTTCTAGTAATATTTCATATGACTGACCTCTATGGCAAGTGAGTTCCACACTCCAGCCTTCAAGATGGGTCCTGAGCAACAAGAAGTCCTTTCAGCCGCGTTTTATTGTGGAAAAAAGCTTCTTTTTGTCAACTGGGAAGACTCACTTGGGTGAAACCAAGTAGTGAAATGAAGCTCATCATAATAATAATAATTAATTAATAATAATAATAATAACTTGCATTTGATACAGCGCCTTATTATGTCTTTGAGGCGTCTCAAAGCGCTTCGCAGGATATACTGTAAAGTGTAGTGACTGTGTATTTTGTGGGTGAAACGTGGCAGCCAATTGTTTCACAGTCATGGATTGAGCGACCAAATTATTATTTTTTTTTGAAGGGATTATTACGCCCGGAAAAGCGATCCACCAGTCGGCTAACAACCGGGTTCCTACTTTCTGCTAGGTAACCAGAGGCGTGTGCGTGGAGTAAGGAAACTGGCCCAACCCGGGAATCGAAACCAGGTCCTCTCACTTCCGAGGCGAGTGCTCTAACCACTGAGCTACAGGACTCCAAATGAATTAATCGCACAATCCGCCGTGCCACATTTTTTTTCCCTCCTATCCCTTCTTGTTTTCATTTCTCATTAGCTTCCTTATGTCTTGACTTCATTTCGCAATAAGTTCTCCGAGTTGCCCTGTAATAGTGATGTTTGTCCTTTCTTACGCTCTGTTTCCTACTTGGGTTTTCCTTCAGGTAGAATGGGATTTCCCCAGGAGGATGAAATATCTTCTCCGGAAAATGTAAATTGTTTCTGTTGACTAGCTGAGCAAACCATAGGAATTTACAACACAGGAGGAGGCCATTCGGCCTATCACGCTGGGATGGTTCACTGAAACAGCTATGCATTTAGTCCAATTCTCCTTCTCTCCCCACCCACGCACTTTTATAATCCCCCCCATATTATCTATTCCCCCTTAAAAGTCAAGATGGATCTTAACCGGGCTTGGGAAACATGCCCTCAACCACAATTCAGGGTTGGGCATTTCATGTCCTAACAATCCTCCGTGAAAATAAAATACTACCTTTATTCCTCGTGGTTTTGGTGATTAACTTGACTGGGTATTAATAATAATACCTGCATTTGATATAGCGCCTTATCGTGCCATTGAGACATCTCAAAGCGCTTCACGGGACACGCGGGCTTGACTGTATGTCGCGGGCGAAGCGCGGCAGCCAGTTTTGCACAGCGATGCCCCGCATACAGCCATGGAGTGAGTGACCAATTTTATCCAGGGGATTGCTGGCCGGGACACAAGGAGAAAGTCCCTACAGTTTCTGAACGGTGCCCTGGGATCTTTAACATCCACCCGAACAGGAATCCGGGACCTCGGTTTAAAGCCTGTTATTGTAGCAGGGTTTATTAGCAGAGAAATTAAGTGAGAAGTTAGAAGTAATTTCTTCACTCAGGGGGTTCATTAAGTGTTCGAATTCATTACAATAATTGGCATTTGAGGCTTAATTATAATAGGCGCATTCAGAAAGAGAACTGGATTAGTATCTTGAGTAAAGTACAATACAAATTTACATTTATATAGTGCCTTTCAGGTCGGCAAGACATCCCAAGGCACTGGACTGTCAAACAATAGTAAAAGCATTAAGGAATATGAGAGAACTGGAAGTGGGAGATGAATATTGAAGAAAAGTGAGTTCGAAAAGCTAACGGCAGCGACACAGGCGCAATCGGACCCTTTTTCTGTTGTTGCGGATAACATTTCTCTGTTTCCAGGGGAAAGACCGGGCGTATGGAACAACAAAGACCAGTGCCTTTCACGACAGGATGTCCCAATGTGCTGGACAGTGAGAGATCTGCACCCGAGCTGTGTTGGGATGGTGGGTGTTGGGATCAGGAAGGGGTGGAGGAGGGCAGGTAATCGAAGGCACGGTCGAAGCCAAGGGTCTTGAAGGAGGCGAGGGAGGGTGCGAGGCGGGGGGATTGTGGGATGGAGTTCCAGAGGGGCAGATTAGCAGCATTTGTGCAGAAACACGCTAGCAAATGGCAGCCGGCACTGCGTCAGACGGGGTAGATCTTGTCCACCCGAAGTCGGAGAAGTCTTTGAGGCTATGGCGCCGCACTGTGACTGCGGGAAGCCGCTTGACGTAGCTCGAGTCGTCTTCCAGAGGCCCTCTCGAGAAAGTAGCACATGAGAGACGTCTACAGAAGCATCCTGTGGTTAGTGCCAGTCCTGACCTCATTGTACGGATTGATGACTGCAATACACCGCAGCCCACAGGAACTGCCCTCACTTCACCCCGTTCTCCTCAAATGCCTGAAACGTCTTGCTGCTTCGATTCTCTTACCCCCTCCCTCGAGAACATGCTCACTCGTCTCCTTCTCTCGACTGGTTAGCTCGATCTGATATGCCAGGAAGGAAGGAGATTTGCCCAACGTGTTGCCCTGCCCGCCCAGAAACCGAACCCAGTGAGTGCTCTAACCACTAAGCTACAGGACTTATAAAGTATGAAGCCAAAATAGTTTCACAGGCTACGTACAATTAGGTGGAAATGGGAACCTCAGGCCAGGAATACTGAAGCCAATGGTGGACTCCCAATTTCCTCTAGAATTCCCTTTGTAACTCCTTCATATCCAGACAACAATCCCCCGGATAAAATTGGACACTCACGTCATCGCTTGCGTTACGATGATCATAATCCTTGCATTCGACACAGCGCCTGATCGCGTATTCGAGACGTCTCAAAGGGCTTCAGAGGTCATGCTGTGACATGCAGCGACTGTGTTTTGTGGGCGAAACGCGCAAATGGGATGTTGCCGGGCGCAAAGCGCCTTCAAGAACATCTCGGCGGTGTTATAGGGCACTGTATCAAATGCAAGGAGATCAGCGAACAACAAAATACAATACAAACCGACATCTGCATAGTGCCTTCCACGTCTGAAAAGACGTCCCAAGGATCTGTATTCGTCACTGAATCCTGCGCATTTCTTAATTTTTTTGTGTTTGTACCAACCTCCACTCCCCCCCACCACCCACCCCCGCCCCTCGCCCACCCGCTCTCTCTCTCTTGCCTCAGTCTGAAGTCTTTCTCTCTCTCGCTCATTCCTATCCGGTTGCCTTTCCTCCGCCTTTGCCTTCAGCTTCCCCACGAAGGTCAGAAGCTCTGTCTGAATGTCTGTCTGTCTGTCTGTCTGTCTGTGGAGTTTCTAGGATGGGAGAGAGAGGCACAAGAGAAATGAGGATTTTCTGATATTCCCACCCGTTGCTGCCCAAGTCCCTTTAGAAAGCCCACATCACTTGAAACAGAACGCACAAGGTAGCAGGGACGGAGTATATACTGGAGACTTTCTACTGGGTTAAGTTCTTGACCCGAACAAGAACGCAGAGTGGGAAGGGACGAGTGGGAAGGAAGGAGCGGGATGGGTGAAACTGACCCACTATCAAATGAACAGGAGCCTTATACATTTCTCTTTGCCTGGGGAGAACCCCATTGAGGGAAAATAAAAGCCATAGGAATAGAATTCAATAAATTGCACAGTGTTTAGCCCATCGAGGCGATCGTCTCATTTCGATTTGACGCACGGAAAGCAGCGTGCGATTTTTTTTCTCTCTTTAAACCAGACTTTTGAAACTCGATTAAAGTTTATTGACTTGTGTTTTTTTTTTGTCGTTCTGTAAATATTCTGTATAAAACAGTAAAATATAATTTGCCCTAAAAATCATTGCGTTTCGGAAGCAAATCGATTTGTTCCGCTTCACAGCCTTCTCGACAGGACGCCCTGAACTTTCCAAACGGGACCCATTGGGATGGATTTCAGGATTGAGTGCTAAAACCTGTGCCTTTTTTTTTAAACTGGGAAACAGAAAGCTGTGGGTTCAAGCCCCACAGAATAATAATAATCCTCGCGTTTGATACGGCGCCTTACCCCGTCTTCGAGACGCCTCAGAGCGCTTCGCAGGATATACCGTGAAGTGGTTTGGCCGTGTGTATTTTGTGGGCGAAACACGGCAGCCAACTGCACACAGCAAAGGTCCCACAAACAGTCCTGGATTGAGCGAACAGTTTTTATGGAGGGATTATTACCCCCCGGAAAAGCGAGAGGCCAATCGACGAACATCCGGGTTCCTAGTTACTGCTGGTAAACAGAAGCGTGTGCGCGGGTGGAGTAAGGAAACTTGCCCGACGTTTCGCCCTGCCCGGCCGGGATCGAACCCAGGTCCTCTCGCTTGCCCAGGCGAGCGCTCAAACCACTGAGCTGCAGGACTCCATAGATGGGGGGGGGAAAAGAGCAGGGAGTTTCTCCTGGTCACAGTTCTGGCAGACAGTTTTCCGTGCTGTGCAGAAAATGGCCATCATGCTGGGATACAGCTGCCAGTACATACTTCACAGCCATTATCTAGCCAGCACTTTGAGACACAAAATGCTCCATTAAATGCGAAGATTATTATATTATAGGCTGATGTAATGTGACAGGCAGCCACCTTGTCTGTAGAGATGGGGTGGGGTGGGGGGGGGGGGAAATACAGAAGCTAAGTCCTTTTATCAAGGAGAAATCACAGACAGTTTCAAGATGTTTTAGCAGCACTAAGTGGCACTCAGAAAACCCGGACACATGTCGCTTACGGCTTTGGAACCTGCCGTTGGGTTTACAAACCCATCCGCGTTCGGGACACGTACGCAGGAAATGACACTGCAGGTCCCGTAGCTCAGTGGCCCAGTTCGCAAATGAGAGGACCCGGGTTCGATTCCCGAGCGGGTCAGGTCGGGGCGAAACCTTAGGCAAGTTTCCTCACTCCGCACGTGCCTTTGTTTACCTCGCCAGTTAGTCGCTTGTTAGTCGATCGCTTTTCCAGGGGTAATAATCCAAATAATAAATTGGTCACTAAAACCACGACTTTCTGCGGGATGGACGCTGCTGTGCGCATTTGGCCCCCAAATATACAGTCAATTCACTTTACGGTGTCTCCTGTGAAGCGCTTCGAGACGTCTCGACGACCTGATTAGGCGCTGTATCAAATGCAAGGATTATTATTACGTAACGAGGAGAGGTGGGGGTGAAAATAGCAATGATTTTTCGGATTTTGGAGATAAATTAGCCCCACTTCTCAAGAGAGAGAGAGAGAAAAAAAATTCAGATTGTTTCAGTTTGTCACAGTCAAGTGGCACTTTGGCTTTGGGGGGGGGGGGTGTGTGGGGGGGCAGAAGGCTGTGGGTCACTGCCCCAAATGAGGAGCTGAGATCATACACCGGAGCGTCAGCCTAGTCTGTGACTTCAAAGGATCGCAGATAAAGGGATCGGAGTCGAGACTCGGGGAAGAAATCACAATAGCCCAGCGCCATGTCGCGATTAAGGGCCTGAATTTATACAGAATACACCAGTGTTGTACAGTTAAGAGCGACCACAAAGCACGCGCGAGGTACAATTTGCTGCCGAGAGGCCGCGTGTCCCGGGACGGATCAAGCACCGCTCTCGCAAAGGTCTCGTGTCACATCACGCCAAGAAAAAGCAGCATTTAACAGTCGAAGCTTACAGAACCGTCAAGTTAGACACACCGAACACAGTAAATGTTTCCCCAAATGGGAGTGTGTTTGAGGGGGTTAAATTCAGCAGAGCAATAAGTTAACTTTCATACCAACAGAGGGGCCTTTGTCAAGTTTACAACAGGGTGGGGGGGGGGGGGGGGTGGGGTCTACATATAACACACACACATATCCCACCTCCCTTCCTCCTTGTTAATGTCAGTGTATGTATGTGTGTGTATATATATATATATATATTTATTTATACGTACACATAAAAAATAGGTCCACTGAACATAAACAGGATGTGGATGACCACGGAGGAAATAAATAGCGAGCCCGAACAACAAGTCACATGCTGTACCGATAAAACACACGCGTGTAGTGTTTGCTTCGAAGACATGCGCGCACGCACACAGGCACTCGAACGATCAGAAGCCTGCGAGTATGTTCAACAATTAAGCCCCTTTCTCTCACAGTCTGCCCAACACACGCATACACTTGTCTGATCTAATACTAATCCTGGCATTCGATACAGCGCCTTATCGTGCCTTCGCGACGTCTCAAAGCGCTTCACGGAACATACCGCAAAGTGTAGTGACTTGCGTTTTGTGCGAAATGCACCTCCTTTCTCGCCCACAATCTCCCGGAGAGATGCGAAGGAAGTTGGGGCAATGAACGTGGGTTGGAGAAGAGTAAAGAGTAGGCCACTAGGAAAGCAATGGCGGTGGGTGAAGAGGACTTCTGCTCTACAGCTTGGGTGCAAATACACAATCGCAAGACAACCTTGTGACTGCGAACGTGAGAGCAATCCTTCTCCAGGGGCCTCCTGCTGCGCTGTCCATTTTGATGGTTCAGCCGGGATTCCACGCAGACCCGAAGCCAATAGTGAGCCAAAATACATCAGCCTCTGGAGTCACCAGAACGACCGGCACTTACACCGCCCCCACCCCTTCACGCGCGCGGTATAGCGTCCTGGAGTGCTACCGCCCGGTGCGAGGTGGGTGACAATCTATTTCGGTTATACTTAGGCAAATGAAAGCATAATTACACAGTAGAGTTTCACATCAAAACAAAGCTGATGCCGGCGTCACTCCCCTTGGGTCTGTGGGAGAGTAGGCTGGTTACACTACCACTCGACACTGCTCTTGAACCGGGAGGCTGTTAGGAGAAGGGTAGCCAGTCCCAGGTCCCGTCAATGACCGAGCCCCAACCTGAATCCATCTCTCAGTGGATGCAATGACTCGCGTGGACTTTCCTCGCTAAATTATCAGCCGCAGACTGCTCGCAGGGCGGGCAGGTGTAACGAGGTCGAGCTGAACCCCGGCGCGAGGTGTTCTGCTCAAGTGCCCGGCTTGGCGAGCTACCAGTAAGCACCCGCTAGCGGGAGAGCTGCCGTTTCCTGCCAGCGTGGCTTGAGTTCACCCTCATCTCAAACCCCGGCACCCAGCGAGCAACGACGTCTTGCGTTTACACAGCGCCCTTCACTCCCGGTGGCTATCCCGGAGTGGTTGACGGTGGCAGAGTCTGCCAACTCTGCCACAGTCAAGCGCAACTGTCTGCCGCGTTTCGCCCACAAAACATGCCATCAATTCACTTTACAGTGTATTGGAGGGTGGGAGGGAGGGAGGGAGGGAGGGAGAGGACATATTAAGGTGGGCAAACAGAGGAATCAATCTGCACTCCCATTTCCAGTAAGACAGGCAACTGCAGACCTGAATCTTGCAGAACATTAAACGGCACGAGTTTAAAATAGCAGCTGATAAAATCTACCCATTGTAACTTGCCCCCCTCTCTCTCGCTCTCTTTTTTCCATTTTGACTCTTGCTTCTGGATCGGGGTAACGGGCTCACAACCTCGCGCCAGGAGCTGAGTCGACCGTCCAACAAGCTTTGACACTCCAGAGCAGCAATGAGAGTGTGTGTGCGTTGCGTGAGTGAGCGTGCGTGTGGTGTGTGTGTGTGTGTGTTTGTGTGTGCGAGGATTGTTGTGTGGTGGTGGGGGTGTGGGGGAAGAAAGAGGGGACAGCGCAACTGACAACGTGTGTCGCTTCAAACCAAAGTCTCCTTTGGACGACACTTTGAACCCAAAGTCCCATTTGCTTGATCAAATGGATGTTAAAAGATAATAATCTTTTCACAGGATATATTAACACTTGCACGTGGTGTATGCACATTTGACACTGCGCGTTAGCAGTCAGAGAAGATTTGGATCCTACCAGCCTGGCCTGGACTTACTCCCAGTTCCCACAAGCGCCCTCCTAACCCCGCGGACCTTACCACCATCACCACAATCACACAGCAGCAGGTCTCGGTTAGAACAATTAGAACAAAGAGAAGGGACAGAGACGACATGGTTTCTTCGAAGCGAAGATTAAAACTGGGGTTAAAAGGGTCAGAGGAATCCTTGCCTTTGAGTCCTGCATCTCAGCGTAACAGCTAGCTCTCTACGTTAAACCCTCGCTCTCTCTCTCTTTCTCTCGCTCTCTTTGGACTCGGACGCACAGCTTAAAGTCGGATTCTCAAGTTCCTCTCGAGTACACGGAGGTAGGTCACTGTGTACACCGTGCTCTCAGCATCCCAGGGTCTCGCAGTCGAGCCTCTCCTCCTCCTCCACACGTCTGCCTACTTTACACCTCGATGTGGACTTCAGACCCTTTGCCCTGTTTCAACAGCGCGTCCTCTTGTTTCATCTTGGGTTTCTCAGTACGGGTGTGCCACACCAGGACCTGCGGGCAGACAGCAACACAGTGAGGACTCCCCAAACACACACAGAGAAACGTGGGTTATTCCATGGCCACCTGGAGATGACACAACAATAATAATCCTTGCGTTTGATACAGCGCCTTATCGGTCTTCGAGACGTCTCAAAGTGCTTCACAGGATACACTGTAAAGGAAATTGCTGGTATATTTTGCGGACGAAACGCGGCAGACTACTGCGCCCAGCGACGTCCCACAAACAGTCGGGGAATTTTTGGAAGGGATTATTACCCCCTGGAAAGCGATCGGCCAGAGGGCTAACAAGCGGGTTCCTACTTACTGCTCGGTAAACAGAGACGTGCGCGTGTGTGTGTGTGGTGTATGGAAATGCCCTGCCTGGGAATTAAACCCAGGTCCTTGCGAGGCGAGTGCTCTAACCACTAGGCTACAGGGACTCCACGATAATAAACTAATCCGCTTTGCAGCGTATCCCGTGAGGCGCTTTGAGGCGTCTCAAAGACGTGATAAGGCGCTGTATCAAATGCAAGGATTACCGTCGTTGTTATATTATTATAATAGCAGCAGCAGGAGTTTCAGCCCCACCCAGTGTAAGGCAGATCCTTTCTCAAACGCACTGCAGGGTTAGCATTATAGCCAGCAGTCTCGCCTCTCACCTTGTCACAGTTGTTGGCCTTGGGCTCGAGTTCCTCGATGGAGACCACGGACTGCAGGAGGCTGCTCTCCAGGTAGCCCCGTTCGGCGTTGATATCGAACTTGGCTTCCCGGTTGGCCAGCAGCAGCTGCAGGGCAACGGAGAAGCCCGCCATGTCCATGGGGAAGGGCCGGGTGGGCTTCCAGGCCGTGTGGAAACCCACCACCTTCCCGCCCTCTACCAGCGGCCTCTCGAAGCGCAGGCCGCCCACCAGGCCCACCGGCCAAACCGAGACGCGCTTCGTCCAGCGCATCTGTAGCGGTGAGAAATGGATCAGACAGTGGGTTTAGTAGCCTGGTTGAGTTGGTAACACTCTCGCCTCTGGTTCAGAATAACAACACAACGCATTACTCAGCGTCTGCCTTTCAGGTCGGGAGGATGTCCCAGGGCACTGGACAGTCAGGGATTTGGACAAAGAGGAGGGTGTTAAGACGGGCCTCGAAGGAGGCGAGGGAAGGGGGGTGGCGAGGCGGAGGGAAAGAGTAAGGTTGTGCATTCGAACCTCTGTGCGCAAAAGGCTCATTTTTGTTACAACACTTCACAGTAAAACCCCGTGAAGTGCTTTCAGACGTCCTTCTGGTAGGAAAGGCGCTGAATTGAATGCAAGCATTATTTTATAAGTGCCTCAATGAGATGTTGCAATCTTATATTATATAAATTAGCAAAGGAACCAGAGGGGCGATGAGGAGAAATTCTCTTATCTAGAGAGCTGTTAACAGTCTGGAATGCGCTGCTTGAAAGGGTGGCGGAAACAGATTCAATAATAACTTTCAAAAGGGAATTGGAAGGGTACTTGAAAAGGAATAAATGTGCAGGGATTTGGGGTAAGAGCGGGGGAGTGGGGACCAGTTGGGGAAAGAGCGGGGCAGTGGGGCTATTGGTAAGAGGAGCGTGGCTCTAGTTGGGGTAAGAGCGGGGGAGTGGGACTAGTTGGGGTAAGAGCGGGGGAGTGGGGACTAGTTGGGGTAAGAGCGGGAGAGTGGGCTCTAGTTGGGGTAAGAGCGGGAGAGTGGGCTCTAGTTGGGGTAGGAGCGGGGGAGTGGGACTAGTTGGGGTAAGAGCGGGGGAGTGGGACTAGTTGGTAGCTCTTTCAAAGAGCAGGCACAGGCACGATGGGCCGAATGGCCTCCTCCTGTGCTGTGAGGTTCCACGTGAATTCTATGATATACCAAGCCGAGTCTCTCTCTCTCTGTACCTCGTCGAAGAGCTTCGTGCTGTAGGTGTTGTCATCGTCGGCAAAGTACACCACGCCCTCCTCGCTGAGCTCGCGGTTTTCCCGGAGCCACTGGATGGCCAGGTTGCGCTGTTCCACCCCACGGGGCTTCAGCCAGTTGGGGTCGCTCTCCTTCAGCTTGTGGATGGTCGGGGTCGGCACGCTGAGGTGGGTGTACACCAGGCCGCTCTGGGCCAGGATCTCGGCCACCAGTTTGGAGCGGTTGGCGGCGTCCTCCACCACGATCCAGTGAAACTTCCTCACGTGGAGGAAGGTCTGTGACAGGCGCACCAACTCAGCCTTCTGCACCAACCTACACAGCGGGAGACACACAAGCAGTTCTTAGAATAATAATCCTTGCATCCGATACAGCGCCTTATCACCTATTCGAGACGTCTCAAAGCGCTTCAAGGATACACCGCAAAGCGTAGTGACTTGTGTATTTTGCGGGCGAAAGGCGGCAGCCAATTGCGCACAGCAGCGTCCCGCAAACGGTCATGGATTGTTTACAGCACCTCATCGCATCGCAATGTCTCTCTCTCTCTCTCCCCCTTATGCGTCGCCTCAAAACCTTCGTAGACACTTCTCTTTTCCTTCCTAAAAGTAATCCTTGCCCGCAAACACACGGTACGTTCTGTGAAGCGCTTTGAGACGTCTCAATGACGCACTAAGGCGCTACATTAAGTGCACAGATTATTATTATTATTTGATCCGGCGCCTCAGCCACTGTATATTTTCGCCGTGGATTGAATGACCGATTTATTATTATTATCTTCCGTAGTGCTGGCGCTGTTACTGCGCTACACTGCACCTGGAGTAGGTGGGGGTCACCGCGTAGATGGTGGGGAGCTGGCGCCTCTCGGCCTCCTCCTCCGCTCGCACTTGCTTCTGCAGCTTCTTCACCTCGTTCTGCAGGTGCAGCACCCTCTGGTCCTTCTGCCGCACCAGCTCGTTCGACGACCTCATCTGGGGCGTGCAATCGCACTGCTGACCTGTGGCCCGGTCCCCAGAGAGAGAGAGAGAGAGAGAGAGAGAGAGAGAGGGAGGTTTAATGATAACAAACCCGGCGTTTGACCCGGCGCCTCACCGCGTCTTCGAGACGTCTCAAAGCGCTTCGCGGGATACGCTGTAAAGTGCGGTGACTGAGTATTTTTTTTAAGGGCTTATTAACCCCCCACCCCCCTCCAGAAAAGCGATCCGCCAATCGACCAGGGTTCCTACGAGTGCGTGTGTCTGTTTGTGTCTGTGTGTGTCTGTCTGTCTGTCTGTCTGTGTGTGTCTGTCTGTCTGTGTGCGTCTGTCTGTGTCTCTGTGCGTGTGGAGTAAGGATACTTGGACCAGCGTATCGCCCTGACCTGGACCCGCCCGGGAAGCGAACCCGGTTCCTCTCTCATGTGAGGCGAGTGCTCTGACCACTGAGCGCAGATCCTTGACAGAGGTGGGCATCAGGGGATATGGGGAGAGAGGGGGGAGCGGGTGGTGGTGGGGGGGCGCGGGTGCTGGTGGGGGGGGAGCGGGTGGTGGTGGTGGTGCGGGGGCGCGGGTGGTGGTGGTGGGGGGGGAGCGGGTGCTGGTGGGGGGGGAGCGGGTGGTGGTGGGGTGGGGGGGCGCGGGTGGTGGTGGTGGTGGGGGGGAGCGGGTGGTGGTGGTGGGGGGGGCGCGGGTGCTGGTGGGGGGGGAGCGGGTGGTGGTGGTGGTGCGGGGGCGCGGGTGGTGGTGGTGGTGGGGGAGCGGGTGGTGGTGGGGGGGGCGCGGGATCGAGTTGCGGATTGCCCACTCTCTCGGAAAGTGATGGGAAAGGCTTCCTTTAACGTCTCACCTAAAGGACGGCGTCTCTGACAGCACAGCACCCGCCCCCCACCCTCACCCTCAGCCTCAACCTTGAGCTCAAAGCCAACACACCCCCAACCACCCCCCACATTAGGCTCATTCCCTCTCCCCATCACCCCCCCTTCCCCTTCCTCCCCATCACCCCCCCCTCCCCATCAACCCCCCTCCTCCCCATCAACCCCCCTCCCCATCACCCCCTCCTCTCCATCAACCCCCCTCCTCCCCATCACCCCCCCCCTCCCCATCAACCCCCCTCCTCCCCATCACCCCCCCTCCCCCCCCTACTCGCTCCTCCCCCTCCACATCACCCCCCTCCTCCCCATCACCCCCCCCTCCCCGTCAACCCCCCTCCTCCCCATCAACCCCTCCTCCCCATCAACCCCCCCTCCCCCCCCTACTCGCTCCTCCCCCTCCACATCACCCCCCTCCTCCCCATCACCCCGCCTCCCCCCCATCCCCCTCCCCCATCACCCCCCTCCCCCTTCCCCATCCCCCCCCCCGAGGCACTGACCGAGTTGGAGCAGCGCGTACATCAGCGCCGCCGCCGACACCACGAAATACACCACGAAGACGTTCTTCAGCTTCAGCCGCGTCAGCCTCATGGCGGCCGCCCGTCACCGCCGCCAACCGCCACCTCACGAGCCGCCGCCGCCGCCAACCGTCATCGCCCAACAACCCCCCCACCCACCCGCGAGCGAGCCATTTCCGGTCCCTCCGCTGCCGGTATAGAGCACTTTCACTTGACGTCACGTCCGGAGTGGCCGCCATCCGTCACCCACCCACCCTCGCAAGCCACATCCGGTCCCTTCGCTGCCGGTATAGAGCACTTTCACACGACGTCACGTCCGAAGCCGCCATCCGTCACCCACCCACAACCGCCCGCGAGCGAGCCACTTCCGATCTCTCCGCTGCCGGTATAGAGCGCTTTCATCTGAAGTCACTTCCGGGGAGTGGATACTTCTAGCCACGCCCTCCCTCCTCTCTCAGCTGCCAACATGGACCTGAATAACTGACTTGACTGGAGCCACAATTTAATCATCACAATAATAACAACAACAACAACAATAATAATAATCCTTGCGTTTAATACAGCGCCTTATCGCGCTCCACGGGATACACCGTGGAGCTCAGCGGTTTAAGAGCGTTGGAGTTGGACCTGGGTTCGGTTCCCGGGTGAAACGTTGGGCAGGTTTCCTTACTCCACGCGCAGATACACACGCACGCACGCACACACCTCCGTTTACAACAACAACAACTTGGATTTATATAGCGCCCTCCACGCCGGACGGCATCTCAGGAGCGCTTTACAGTTTCGGATCCCGGGACCGAGCCAGGGGGAGGGGCGGGGGGGGCACACAGTGACCAAAGGCGCGGTCGAAAAGAAAGGTCTTCAGTTTATCGAACGGTCAGTAGGAACCCGCTTGCTTGTTAGTCGCTTTTCGGGGGGGGGGGGGGGGCGGGGTGGGGGGTAATAATAATCCCTTGCAAAAAAAACATAATAATTTGGTCACTTCAACCCAGCGACTGTTTGTGTGTGTGGGGGGGGGGGAAACCGTGGGTGGGCGCAATTGGCTGCCGCGTTTTGCCCGCAAAACACAACACACACGCGCGCACACACACACAGTCACTCCACTCCGCAGTATATTCCGCGAAGCGATTTTGAGACTTCTCCACCGGCTGGTAAGGCCGCAGCATCAAATACACACGAGGATTATTATTGTTGTTGTTGTTAGAATTATATCTCTCTCTCTCTCTCTCTCACATCCAGCTGCCACGTGTTGTACAGTCGCTGCGGAAAAAGCCAACAGAGAAATCCATCCAACCCAGGGTCAGGTGGATGTCACCCTCGCTCACAGGCTCCCAGCAGTGAAGACTCTTTACCAGCGGATGGCGGTACGGCTTAATTTCCAGCCGATTGCAATAATAATCCTTGCGTTCGACGTCGCGCCTTTTCACTCGGTCACGTCACCTCAAAGCGCTTCGCAGGAACTCACTGTGTTACGTGCGGGCGAATGTTGCGGCCAATTCGCGCGCCGGCAATGTCCCACGGACAGAGAAGGGAACGACTGGTCTTACCTGGGGGATATTTTGTTGGGTTAGAGCCCAACTGGGAGACAGAAACTCTCCACCTGAAATACCGGCTGTCGCATTCGCCTACACAATCCCAATATTCACGGTAAATCATGTAACAAAGCGCTTTGAGACGTCCTCCCAACGTCAAAGGCGCTATATCAAATGAAAGGGTTATTTTGAACGCATCACTTTGTCCTCAAGAGGCCCGGAGTTCAAAATGTGTGCGCCAAAGCGTCTGGTTTGTAGTGTAAGGGGGTCAGGACACGATACGTGTTAGCTCAGCTGCCCACTGCAAATAAAATACCAGGTTGGGCTGACTTGAGAGCTCAAGAGTTTTATCTGGTTGATTGATTTAGCGTCTGCGCCAACCTGCGTCACAAGTCATAGCCAAAAACTCATTACAATGTAATTGACGCTAATGTGAAGGCTCTCACACAAGAGGAAGCCTGAAAGTGCTGGACGTTTCTGGCTGGGCGCCCAATCTGGGGTTTGGTGGTGGTGGTGGCGGTGAAAGAGAAGGGGATGGGTCACGTGGGGTGTCCTGGCCTCTGGAAGTGTTGGCTTTAATACATTTAATAATTTAATAAAGGTAATGATCCCTTCAATGACTTCGAGACGTCTCAAAGCGCTTCACAGAATATACTGTAAGTGAATTGACTATATTTTGCGGGCGAAATGCACAGAAGCGTCCCACAAACTGTCGTGGGTTGAGTGACTGATTTTAAAATTTTTTTGGAAGGATTACCCCCGGAAAAGCGATCCGCCAATCGAGTAACAACCGGGTTCCTACTTACTGCTAGGTAAACAAGAGGCTTGTAGAATAAGGAAACTTGCCCAACATTTCACCCTGTTTGGAAATCGAACCCAGTTCTTAATGTGGGATTTATATACAGATAAAATGTGCGTGTCTTGTGGAGTCCTGTAGCTCAGTGCTTTGTTAAAGCACTCGCTTTGCAAGTGAGAGACCTGAGTTCAATTCCAGGCAGAGGGCGAAACCTTGGGCAAGTTTCCTTACTCCACACAGAGCCTAATAATAATCCCTCCAAAACCAAAAACAATAATAAATTGGTCATTTTCAATCTACGACTGTCTGTGGGACATTGCTGTGCGCAATTGGCTGACGCGTTCGCCCACAAATATACATTCAATTCACTTTACAGTGTGTTCTGTGAAGCGCTTTGGGACGTTCTCCCGACGTGAAAAGCGCTATATCAAATGCAAGGATTATTATTATTATATATATGCGAGTCAGACACCTGACGTGATAAAGTGCTATATCAAATGCCAAGATTATTATTATGCCAAGGAGTTGGCTCAGAGTACATAACGATATTTGTGTTCTCGTGAACGCAGAAGATCTGTGCTGTTGAGGTGGCAGATGGGGTTAACGGGAGCCAAAGCTACGTGGCACGGGAGTGCAGGGGAGCTTCAACACCATTGTTTCCTGTCACCATCTGGACCTCTCCACCTGTTTGTTACTGGGACAATCACTCCGTCAAAAGATAAAATCAAATCCCTAGGACCTAGGTCAGCCTGACACCCCATATTACTCGTTCAGTGGGCAGCTGGGTGGGTGGATAATGTGCTTCGTACTGACACTTGTAAACACAACATGAGTGGCATTTAGGACAGTCTGGCTCAGTCAGTCAGTCGGACTCTCCCTTCAGGGACAAAAGGTTGTGACTTCAATTCCCATGTTCGGACATGATTTGGTCACTCAATTCACGACTGTTTGTGGGATGGTGCTGTTTGCAATTGGTGCCACAAAATATAGTCGCTACACTTTACAGTATATTCTGTGAAGCGCTTTGAGACATCTTGAAAACGTGTGGAGGCGTTTTCAAATACAAGAATTATTTTATTTTTTATGAGTAGAAGTCTACGTTGAGTGGAGTCATTGCATTGTTAGTGTTGCCTTCCTTCAAACTGTCTACTGAGTTTCTCAATGAAATACAGTCTTAATTTGGAAGTTGGATTGAGTTTTAAGAGTTTGTCACCTTCCCACAAAAATAATGTATTATTATTTATCCTATCGTATCACTAAATGATCCTGAACACCTCTATCTGATTGCCTCTTAACCTTCTGACCGTGTTATGGAAAGCCCCAACTGCTCAGGTTTCTCTCTCTATCTAAATGTAGTGTTGTTGTTGTTGTAAATCTGCGACCAAAAAACACTCAGCCACCACACTTGTAAAGGGACAAAGCACTGAAAAAGTACACTTTATTGTATTGTGTGAGCTAACGCCCTTGCGTGGCAGATGCTCTCAGAGGAATATCGCCATCTACTATTAAGTGCCACTCTCATCTGCTCTCGAGACTGGACGAGTGACAGCCGAAGGGAGGGGGTACGGGTGTGCGTGTGTAACTTCCCCTGTTGGTACCAGAGCTGTGGACTGGCTTGTAACACAAAGCGCAGAGGCACTGCTTGAGATTGGATGCTTCTGTTGAACCTGCAAGTGTGGTTAGGTGCCGCAAAGCCCTTTAATTGTTACCTCGTCACATTGTCCTCAATTCTGACACGCCAGACGTCAATCAGCCGCTTGATTCTGGTGACCGCCTGCTGCCACGACGACAGAGCTGTTGGCAAACATTCCTCCTGGACCCGGACCGTCTTAAATGAGAGCCGCCCACGGCGGAGCAAATCCCGAGTGGTGAGCTCATCTCCCGGACTCCGCTTGCGAGGTACCCTTTCCGTTGTAACATCAAAACATTTGGGGTTCCGGGCCTGATTATCGACAGAAAAGCATTGCACGTGAGCTGATGAGGACACTCTGGAACAATCTCCCTGGAGATTTGACACACGCTGGACATGTTTGACGCAGGCTGTAACGCAGTTCTGCGTGCCCGTTTAGGTAGATGTTGATTGAAGTGGAAAAGAGGTGGTCGACCGAGTCCACTTTTCTTCTGGTGCCCGATCGCCCAGAAAAAAATAGTCATTAACTTCATATCTGTGAGGCATTGCTGTGTGCTTTGAGATGTTATGCTCATCGTATCAAATTCAATTCATGGATAATTATAAGCCAATTTGTGGTATGATGGTTGACTTAGGAGCTAAGCGAGACTCACTGTAGACCGCAATTGGAAATCTCCTTAAAGTGGGACCTTCACCCACGAGGCTATTAAAATTAACTTTCGCATATGACCTTCTCCTAGAGTTTAATGTCATTTCTGCTCCAAAACAGGATAACTAGGATGTGCGAAGCATAAACACTCCCGTCTCCAAACTGTGGAAATCACATCCAAGACTGCACGATGAGAGTAATCGGAGTGTTTCTCACCGCTCTCCTAGCCTTTGCATTTGCCGGTCAGTAAGGTTCCTCTTGTGCCCGTTATTTTCTGTAGGGTGAATTCTTGGGCAAATTTCCTTACTCCACACACACACGCGCATCTGTTTACCTAGTAATAAATAGGTGAGCCTTCAGCCTCCCTGACCACACACCCTTTGGAACTCCATCCCACAGTCACTTCGCCTCGCTCGTTCACTTGCCTCCTTCAAGGCACGTCTCACGACTCTCCTCTTCGACCGCACATTTGCCCACCCTCCCTGCCCTCCATCCCTCCTGATCCCAACCCTCTGGGTCTAAATCTCTGACTGTCCAGCGCCTTCCAATGTCCCCCCGACGTGAAAAGCGCTGTGTAAATGTATTGTTGCTCTATAAATGTGTTGTGAACGTGTTGTGTTCTCGCTGACCATGTGTATGTTTTTTTGTATGTTTCAGATATGGCCACTGCTTCCTTACCCCTACAGAATGTGAGCTTCCTTTACTTTATTTGAATGATGTTTGATTGTTATTAATTACTCGCTGAATACGTTGTTCACCTCAGCTCATAAGCATATAAGAATTTGCTCGTATTAGAAGACCAAGGTCCATCTAGTTCGCTTCCAAGATTCTTGACGTGTCGCGTCAAGTGCACTATATACTGGTGCATTGTAGGGAGAGCAATTTCAGAGGTGCTGTCCTTTAGATAAGACATTAAACCGCAGCTTGTTCAGGTGGACATTAAAGATCCTGAGACAATAATGAAAAAGAGAAGGGATTTTCTCTGGGTGTCCTGACCATTAATCCCCCAGATAAATTAGTCTTTCACATTAAGCCTGTGTGTTAAGGCGTTCTGCTGTGTGCAATTACCAAACAGATCGATTTCAAGATCCTCTCACTCGTTTTCAAATCCCTTCCTGTTCATCTGCCACTGCTGCCTTCGCTTGGCTGGCTGCGGCCTCCTGTTTGTCCCTCGTCTTCTCCGCTCCATCATCGGTGGACGTGCCTTCAGCCACTCTGCCCTGAAACTTTAGAACTCTCTCCCTCAATCCCTCCACCTTGCTTCCCCCCCCCCCCCAACTAAAGACTTTTTGATCATGCTTACAGTCCCCCCTCCCTCTCCCCCTGGCTCAGTGTCAGACTCCACCAAGTGTCAAGTGCTCAAGGACGCTATCCTGCTCGAAGGGCACTATATAAATGCTATATAAAAAGTTGTTGTTCTTGTTGCTGCCGCCTTGTTTGCCCACAAATAGCTCACGTTGACTGCGATTCCAGTTTGGCGAATAAAAATGCATTTGGATCTGTGCACTCAACGGTAAAGGTTTAGTATAATAAATCTGGTGATCTGCTGTTTTGCAGCCTCACTGTGAGGATTTCCCTCTGGCTCCTATCTGCACTAAGGAGTACATACCAGTGTGTGGCACGGATGGGAACACCTATTCCACCCGCTGTGTGCTGTGCAGTCTCATCAAGTGAGTAACTTGTGTTAGGAAGCGAATGCCTTCACTCTCTCCACCCATTAATTGATGGGATAGAATTCAAACTCCTCGTCCTCACTTTCAAGGCCCTCCACAGCCTTGCTCCTTCCTATGTTTGACCTTCTAACCACATAGCTACCCGTCCGCTCCCGCCACTCAGCAGGCTCCGGCCTGCTCCATGTCACCCGCCTTCAGCCTCTCTGCCCTCACCCTTTGGAACTCCGTCCCACAGTCCCTTCGCCTCGCTCCCTCCCTCGTCTCCTTCAAGGCCCCCGCCTGCAGACTCTCCTCTTCGACCATACCTTCGGTCACCCTCCTACCCCCACCCTCCCCTGCCGTCCACCCCTCCTGATCCCAACCCCCAGCTCGGATCCCAATTCTTGAATGTCCATCACCTTGGGATGTCCTCCCGATGTGAAAGGCGCTGTGTAAATGCCATTTGTTGTTGTTGTTCTCTGTGGCTGAACGTCTCCAAGTGCTTCACAACCATGATTGGGGGGACCTCCGTGTAGGGGTTTAAGCACTAAAGCCAGTGTTTAAGAACAGAAGAGCTCAGTCTGTAGCTATTTTATCTCTGAATCAGAAAGCTATGGATTAAAGCCCCA